>NW_018479962.1:189642-203294 GCF_002113885.1 Mizuhopecten yessoensis | reverse complement strand
TGGGTGTATAACAGAATAGTTATGGACTTTGTTGGGTGTATAACAAAGTCATCCCAGGATTAAAAATAATTAACTACCTGTATTTGTACAATTTTCAGTGTTCTCCCTTAATTTTGAAATAGGTGGTTGAATTGAAAATATTAGCCAATGAAATGTTCACATGCTAAATTTCTGACCTATACGTATATGATTCTGAAAAAATATAGCCGGTTCAATGTTGATCAATGACATATATATATGTCATAATTTATTATTATATTTAGCTATATTACTTAGCACATGATAAATTCAGCAAAATCAAATATTGAGAATGTGCTTTTCTCACGACCAGGTAGAGTTGTATCACCAAATTGGCAATCACGTATGTATACAGCGCTGTGACAAAAGTGATCATGATTTTCACAAAATGGCAACATCATCATAGTTCACTTGCTTTGGTGCAGCCTGTGGGATATAATTACTGGCTGAAGACTCAATGACTTCTGTTGAGATTTCTCCAGAAGCTTCCCAAAACTTGTAGTGACATCATTTGTCATATTAGGTTGTCTGCTCAGAGGAATTCTGTGCAAACAAACTGTGTCATCAAATTAAAAAATGGGAAGAAAATCTGCAGAATTCTCTGATCATGCCAAAGAAATCATTGTAGATTAATTTGAAGACTGAAGGCCATAAAACCTGTGAACAGGTTATATTTTTTTAAATTACACAACATACCAGACTCTAAGATAAGTTGCAATTGGAAAAAGTATTTAGATTGTTCTAACTTGATAAACAGCTGATGAAGTGGCTCAGTAAGCTGTCACTGCAGGATAAAACTTTGTTGTTTTGGTGAAGTTAACAGAGGATTGGTTTTAAGAGACTAAACAAGTGTTCTTTATTTAATGACAGACAGACCTCAGATGGAGTCGTTAATCAAAAACTATTCAAAGATTTTAACATAACAAGAGTACCGCTGGGCGGAACAATATACGCCCGTTGAATGCCATATAGTGTTATATACTTTCTTACATTGAAATAAGATCTGCATCATTCTAAGAGTGGTTAGGTGACACATGCTATAAAAAATGTAGGAGAAAATCTCTGGACGAAAAAAATCAAATACTGAAATGAACAAAGGGCAATAACTTTTGTAAAAATCGTTGAATCAAAATTCTTTTGAGGGAGACACAACTTCATATCATGATTATAATGTATACCAATGTAGAGGGAGATTGCCAAAAGTTTACGCCAGACGGACGGACAACGCCATACCATAATACTCCCGTCAAATATGATGGGCATACGTGGAGTAGTGAAGAAGTAGTGGTATTCAAAATCAACAGGAAAACCGTTTAACATAGTGTTTGGAGAAAAAACCGTTTAACATGGTGTTTGGAGAAAAAAACGTTTAACATGGTGTTTGGAGAAAAAAACGTTTAACATGGTGTTTGGAGAAAAGACAACTTTCTGTAGGCCAGTAATATTTTCTGATGAAGGTCAGCTGGTGGTCATTGGTGATAATCATCACATTTATGTATGGAGAACGGCCCATGAATCGTATTTACTCCAGTGCATGTGTCCTCCCCGACAGTGACATGTTTCTGTTATGGTGTCGAGATGTATCAATTATCATGGAGTTGGGAATCTCTGCTGGTTCAAGGTAATATTGAAATATATTGACATATTGGATGACCAGCTTTGGTCAGTTATTGCCCACTGTTTGGCCAATAGTCCATACTGTTCCTGAGATGACAATGCCCCCGTGCATCAGGCAAGTGTTACCAACGAATACAAACACAACAACAACATTCCTACCATTATATGGCCATGGCATTGGCAGCCAATTCTCCTAACACAATATAATGTAAAATTTTGACTGCGGATCAAACACCGACATCAAAACGGGCACAGCTAGAATATCAGGACCCAGGACAAAATTTTCTGATTGAAGCACTCTATATTTCAAACATTTCTTAAAAATCATGAAAGCTTTAGCAGTCATACCGCTGTAGGTAATTTTAACAGCATGGTTTAACCATTGTGTACTAATTATCCTCCTTTTCACTGAAGCGTGATGGTCGGTGACCATAACTTTGCATTATAGCAAATGTTCTCATTAAATATTGTATTGTACTACAACTTTGTCACTCGCAAACTTTGTCGACTCCATCTGTTGAAGCTACCAGTCAAATATTATTACAAGATTTTATGCTTTTTGGCCATCGTTCTTCCTCAAAAGTTGTTTAACATATTTTTCTCTGTGGCCTTGTAAGTATATCAATTCAGTTTCCTTCTCAAACTTTTATAGCTCTATCCCAAGAAGCTACCAGCAAAAACTTTATTTATGAATCCATTCCCTTTGGTTCTTCAGAACAAATCCTTTGAAATGTTGTTGACCTCTTTGACATTTAAAGTAGGTTGAGGTCATTTTAATTTGTAAACTTTGGTGAGCTCTATATATATATCCCAAGAAGCCACTAGCCAAATATTATAATTTTATGCCTTTCGATTTTGCAGATTATATACCTTTTAGTTCTTCAGAAGAAGTCGTTTGAAATGTTCGATATACTTGACTGCTGTGAACTTGAAAAGAGGTCAGTCATTTTCATTCTAAAGCTTTGTCGGGCTCTATCCCAGGAAGCCACCAGCCAAATATGAAGGTTCTATACCTTTTAGTTCTTCAGAAGAAGTCGTTTAAAGAGTTTCACATATTTGACCACTGTGACCTTGAAAGTAGGTCAAGGTCATTTTCTTTCTCAAACTTTGTCAGGGTCTATCCCAGGATGCCACCAGCCAAATATAAAGATTCTATACCTTTTCTTTTTTCAGGAGAAGTAGTATGAAGTGTTTGGCATATTTGACCGCTGTGACCTTGAAAGTAGGTCATGGTCATTTTCATTCTCAAACTTTGTCAGGCTCTATTCAAGGAAGCAACCAGCCAAATATAAAGGTTATATACAGTACCTTTCAGTTCTTCAGAAGAAGTTGTTTGAAGGGTCTGACATATTTGACCCCTGTGACCTTGAAAGCAGGTCAAGGTCATTTTCATTCTCAAACTTTGTTGGGCTCTATCTCAGGAAACCACCAACCAAACATAAAGATTCTATACCTTTTCGTTCTTCAGGAGAAGTTGTTTAAAGAGTTTGACATATTAGACCCCTATGACTTTGAAAGTAAGTCAAGGTCATTTTCGCCAACTTTGTTGGGCTTCTACCAAGGAAGCTTTCAGTCAAATATCATGGCTCTACGCCTGTCCGTTCTTCAGAAGAAGTTGTTTAAAGGAAAAGTTGACGGATGACGCACCATGACATATTAAAGCTAAAAACCAAAGTGGTGTTGCATTTGCCGATCCTTCAGGTCCTTGGTTTATAGGTTAAATTATGTGTTCATATTCACAATATGTAATGTACATATATCCTTGCAGAAATCACAGATACGTCTTAGTACCACCCTCCCCCAACCTTGATTCCCTGATTATCACATGCTCCTTCTTGGAATATTTTTCCTTGCCTGCTCTCGTATGGTGATAGCATTTTTGCACAATATAAATAGAACTACGCAAAAATTATACAACTGCAAATTATACAAGGCCTATGTCTATATTTCAGAGACTGCAATTTTTTTGTTGAATCACATAATCTGATACTTCTACATTTTTAAATTATGTAGATCTTGCAGATGTACCATACTTGATTAAGACATGATTGTTTGTGTAGTTAGTCTTGTGTTTGCTCTAAAACGATGTTGTATAACATATTATATTTTATATGTCCTTGACTTGAACAGGCGTAGGGTCACCAAAGTTATGACTACGGATTCTTAGCCACGAAGATATTTTCAATCAAATAATGAATTGGAAATATCAAGATTATCACTTTCTTGCTTTCAGAGATAAACTAAAATCTTACCTGTTGTGATAATACATTGCTGTTGACACGTAAAAGTGTCCGTTTGGGCACCTTGCAGACTACGGCAGCCGCCATGTTGCTTATTTACCTTAGATGCAAAAGGTCTGTGAATCGCCTTCATTACGAAATGTAGGTTTCATATATTTTCATAAGAAATGCTTTTGATTTTATTTGATTTGTTATTAAAATCAAGAAATTATTTCCCAATTCTGTTCATTGTAGTTCATTATCGCAATTAGGCCTGTATAGCCTTTCCGAATAGGGTAATATTAAGGTGAATTAAACGTTTGTAATGCCATAGCAATAGATGCTTACACAACGTGCGTTCAAAGCGTTTGTTTGACGCCGAGTAGTATGTACACAAACCGGCACTGTCTACTGATCGAGGAAAAAGGAATCGGGAGTTTTCCTTCGAAGAGCATTTGTAAGAACCTATGCCATTTTGTATTCTGAAACCATGAAGATTTTAAAGCATTTCTTATCTTAAAATGTGTATTTTTTTTCGGGTGAATTCCATTATTGGCGATTTGCAGGTGGCAGTATGTGGGGAACGAATCGAAACCAGGAATATATTTAAAAATGAATAATGATAGCGACTTCATGTACACGGTGATAAGTCTGGATATCTGTTTACCTCTGACATTGCTTGTAATTAAAACATATGGGATGGGTCGTTTTTCCCTAAATAATGTTGGCCCCAGGTTGTTATAAATATCAGTTGAAATGTTTTTATTGAACGAAAAAGCTTATTTTTTTCATAATTTGCAATCAATTGTGTTGTTGGAAGTGTAACAGGAGAGGAAAAGTGCACGGCTATAGACCGGGGTTCTGAAATCTAGATGGATGCTCTAACTGATTGAGCCACGTACCTGGTCGCTGGCAATCGACCCAGTCAAGTGCTGCTACATTCCTCCCTCCTTTACAAAGTCTTCAACCCCAAACACACACAAGACCCTCTACCCCAATTCTGTGTAGTTATATTCATTGGATGTGCAGATCTCATTGACTGCATACAAATTAACAAGTCATAATGACATAAAGACTAAGGATGATCTTGGAAAAGCTCACTAGAGACTGTATCAGCAATACACAACTGTGAAACAACTCGGAGTGAAAAGGCCAGACGGCATTTAGGTCAAAACGACCGAACACTTTTGTAAAAAAAAAGATAACACATTCGATGATTTCTGTACCAAAAAACAATATTGAGCTTGCAATAGAAGGTTTGTGTTCTGTACTTGTATCTGAGAAGACTTCACTTCTGAAGATGAATACTCTTGAGGGGGTTTCTGATGCCAGCCTTGTGACAAAAGGGTTGTGGGTTCGAGTCATGACATATGGCACTTTGTTGTATCTTTGAGCAAGATGCTTTACTCTGCTTGTTCCAGTCTATTCATCTGTAAATAAGTATGTGGTTGGGCAGAGCTAGAATTGTAGAATGCTAGCTGTGAGCGCAGAAATGACAGCACCGTCTGTATGCTCCCCAGTGAGTTGAGAAAGATATTGGCTGCATGGTTGCAAAGGCCCTATAACCACGGATAATAATTTGTGAACCACTTTGAGACGAACTAGGTTGTGATAAAGCAGTATATAAGAACCTCGAATTATTATATTATTATTATCTGTAGAGTGGCCAACTGGGAAGCTCGGGGACGCTGATTTGATCCCTGAAGGAAGCACATTACTCTCCTTTCTGGCGCAAGTGGTATCTGTGACCCTATGGCGACAAGGAGTTAAAACATGGGTTATTGTGGTGTTTACGGGCAAAAAAATTTAAAATGAGGGGTATTAGCAGGGCATGTTTTAATTGTGTATTTAAGTTGCATTCACTTTTATATGTAGCTTTGCGCTGGAGGGACTTGGTTCAATTGGTACAGCAGGGGACTGGGAAGCTGTGGGCCTCACTGGTGTGAACCCGCTCTAGAAGCACACTAATCTCTTTCCTTGTACACTATAAATGTCTTATAATTGAACTTTTGTGAAAACTTTTATTTCTGGATGGTATCATTTAACAATAATCAGATAAAAACCAGACTTAGAAAATTGTTTCCCTTTTGGAACAGGATTTTCTCCTACCCTGGACAGGTGTATCCACAGTTTTACCGGTGTGAGATTTCCTTGTCTCACCCTAGGGTTGAGACTGGGGGAATTCCTCTATTCATAACAATGGTATGACCTCACTTCAACAATACAATGACGTCACATCAACATTCCATCAACGTCACGTCAACCCTGAATTTAGCATGTAACGTTATCATTACATTTCGTTACAACAAATTTATTGGCCAAAAAATTGCACAATTGGATAAGACAACAGGCTTAGCCTATATAAGTCTTCTCCTATCCGGTATTAATTGACAAGAACATTGTGTATATGATACACAAAGGGAGAACAGGGTAAGAGAAAAAGAATCATTCATTCCCTTGTGGGTGAGATAGGGGATTCTCAACCCTCTGGGAAAGATTCTTAAGTTGCCAATCACTGGGCAAAGCCTCGTGTTTGGCAACTTAAGATTCTCTCCCCCTCGGGTTGAGATTCCCCTATCTCATGATATCCCCAAGGAGGTGAGAGATTCTATTAATCCCTTCTGATTTTGGTGTTATTTAATTTAATGACAAGCTAAGGTCAAGGAGGCTATAAATAGAATAATATCTGTAACATATACGTTTCTGGAGTATGAACAAACGTTTTTTTCCCACAGTGCCATAGTTGGGTATATGCCCCTAAACCTGGAGCTTATTCGGGAGCATATGTCAGTTCTATTATCACTTTCACTTGTTTTTGACCTTGTAATTATGTCAAATGTATATATCTTTTATCTTGCAGTGAATTATGATGACAATGCTGATTGTATTTTCAGACTAAGCAACAATGGGTATCCTTTCCAATCCACAACAGCGACAGAAAATCGTTGACATCATTGCCAAGTACAACAACGCGCTGTGTTTTGTCTGCTATGTGGCTGGTGTGGCCTGGTTTCTGGCGCTCGCCTACCCTCCAATGAGTGCCAGCAATTACTTCTCAGAAAACGCTCTTTTGCCGGGTAAATATATATAATACAGCAATGAAGAAATGTGCTGGGATTTTTTTTATATATTTTTGATTACATCTAAGAAAGCATATATATATATATCATGGTTTTGAATTTAGAACTATAAACTGTTAGCTTTATATCATAAGAGACTTGCATGCCCAGGGGTGTAGGATAAGCTTTATATCATAAGAGACTTTCATGCCCAGGGGTGAAGGATAAGGAAATTCCATCTGAAGGATTTTCAAATTTGGTAAAACCCGAGGCTTTGTCAAAGGTTTTGCCAAATTTGAAAAATCCTGAAGGATCAGACTTTTCCAAATTTGTGACGTCATGTCACGTGAAACAGGATGTATTAGGTAGACATTTCTTGAAACCCTTTCTTAGGGTTAGGGTTAGGGCTGTCTTGCACACACTGAAATGAGAGATTAAGTGCGATGACATTTTGATACTTGTGTTGCCCCGTCCTGTTGTCATGCATCCTGCTTAATTATCTTTTTGGACGTGGATTGGCATGAAGAGGACTTAACTTTGAATACTGATTAAACTAAACAAATGTTACCAGCTCCCGGGAACGCAGAAGTTTAGGCCTTTACTGCTAAGGCCAAATAAAAAATATTTGCTGCTTCCAGTAACCCTACCTACCCTAACTTTTTTAATTATTGCTACATCCATCTTCGTGCATCGTCCGTTAACATTTTACATTTTCAACTTAAGCTGAAATACTGGCAAAGGGAATTCATGGGAAGGTTACTGACATCTCCCTGACGAAGTGTTGTTATTTTTCGGGTCGTTCAGAAATCCAATATGGCCACCACGGCCACCATTTTGAAAAACTATTTCAAACTTAAAAACAAGTTCTAATAGGCCGATTTAACTGAAACTCAGTCAAGGAATGATCAGCTCATGGTCCTGACAAACTTAAGTTAATGTTATACTTAACTATTTTTTACTCAAATTGGTACATATTTCAGCAACAAAAATAAACACTGTAGGACTCAGGTGACCATTAAGGCCCATGGGCCTCTTGTTTGTGCTTACCCTAAACTTTTTTTTTTTAAATCAAAGAAGCACTGAAACTTAAATTAAATAGTGTATTTTCACTGCTTATATTTTAAATTTGTATTTTATAAAAAAAAAAAATGAAATATACCAGTTTTAACATTTATTATGGTGTGACCATGCTTGCGTGCTACAAATAAGAAATGTATGTATAATTAATTATATATATAAATCCATGAATTTTGAAAAAAATGTTCTTCAGTTCATCCAATAAGTCGGTATTGTTAAACTGTATTATCACATAATGTACTGTGTTGTCCAGTGAATATACCCATGTCATATATTTTGGGTATTAACCCATGTTATATGACCTATCAACCCTGTGATAAGTTTCAACTGTTTTAATTGTGACGTCACGCCTAGGACAAGTACATGATGTCACAGACTTATTAAGCACTGGAGTCAAAATGGCAGCTTTTTACATTTCAAGGTGGCATGAAAACTGTCGTTTTACACGAATAAATGCCACAAATCTTGATTATGTGATAAAAAGGATTTTTCACTCGTTTTCATTTCATATGAAATTCATGAAACTCGTCACAAACTTTTCATTTTAGCTCGCCAGAGGCTGGCTAAATTGAAAAATTCTTAGGACTCATTTCATAAATCTCATTTGAAATGGAAACTCGTGTAAGATCCTATATTTATACTATAACTATGCCTATTCAGAAATGACTTAATCTGGCCCTTAAGCTGTGGTTTTGATCATTTCATGTTTATTAAGTCCCCCAAAACAAAGTTTTGGGGACTTATTGTTTTTACTCCGTTTCTTCTTCTTATTATTATTATTCTTCTGTGTTCTTCTTCTTCTTCTTCTTCAGCCATGAACTTGTCCGGAGGTCTTTTCAGAAACTACTGGGTGGTTAATCATGAAACTACACACATATACTCATTAGGGGGTCTAGGTGTGCAACAAGCTATTTTTATCTCGACCGGAAGTCCAAGATGGCCGCTATGAATTTTTGAAATTTTTGGGAATTTAAAATTTCTAAAGGTGTTCGCTAAGGTTAGCCAATGTCACCTATCCTATTTTACATATATTTTCCAATGCATTCCAAATTTTGCATGTAGGTGTATGATGGTACCACAAACACAACTATGACATCCGTTTTCTAATTAAACAAAATGGCTGCCATATACTGGTTTCTGATTGGTCGAAGCTCCGTTGTAGTTCGATTTAGTTTAAATTTAGTATGTATGTGTAATATGGCATTGCAAACTCAACTGCGACATTTGTTTTCTAATTTCACAAAATGGCCACCATATACTGGGTTCTGAATGGTCCAAATATAGATGTTGTCTGATTGTCCCCGGAATCGGTACACAATGGTTTTGAGTGATGCCGAACACAATGGTAACAGTTTCGGAAAGCTCAGTTACCATGATAACGAAATGGAGGCCTCTGATTGGTCGAAATTAAGAAGTTGTCTGATTCTGTCCAAAATAAGTACATAAGGGGTTTTAGCGATGCCAAACACAATGGAAACAGTTTCGAACAGCTCAGTTGCCATGGTAACAAAATGGAGTCCTCTCATTGGTCGCAATTTAGCTGTTGTCTGATTTTGCCTAAGTCCCTAACTCCAACAGGGGTCGTTGGGGGATTTCTGTAACGGCCATCTGTTACAATTAGTACTAGTTTTAGAATAAGATTCGATTCCTGAAATGAATTTAAATTTTGATGAACACCAGAGACATAGAAAAGGTGGGTGCTGTTTTTTTGGGTCCCTAGATTTCTAGATTTCCCCCAGATTAAATGACGAGTCATGATCAGTTACTTTGCCTGTATAACATGTGATAGCTCAGGTTGACATTTGGTCCAGAGTGATTTTATGTAGGTTATGGGGTAAACTACAATGTCTTTGGAATAGTTGTAATTCCAAGGGCATATTTTGGGCTAAAGTCCATTGGTAAACAGGAACTTTTTATATGAACGTCATAGACTTGACAAATAATGGCTAGGAGATGAACATTATTCATTTCTTAACCTTTTATCTGTTCAGGTCTTGTGGAAAATGAGTTTTTCTCCAGTGCTGACATCAAAGCTAATATTGATGACTATAGATCTCAACTCAAGAAAGATAAAAGGTAAGAATTTTATTTAAGATTTTAAGAAAAGATTATTCGAGAAATGCGGGTCTATTGTGAAATTATATGTTGTGTCAGAATAATTAAAAAATCTCATTTTGATAAAATTTGAGAAAAAAAGTTTAGGGTAAGCACAAACAAGAGGCCCATGGGCCTTAATGGTCACCTGAGTCCTACAGTGTTTATTTTTGTTGCTGAAATATGTACCAATTTGAGTAAAAAATAGTTAAGTATAACATTAACTTAAGTTTGTCAGGACCGTGAGCTGATCATTCCTTGACTGAGTTTCAGTTAAATCGGCCTATTAGAACTTGTTTTTAAGTTTGAAATAGTTTTTCAAAATGGTGGCCGTGGTGGCCATATTGGATTTCTGAACGACCCGAAAAATAACAACACTTCGTCAGAGAGATGTCAGTAACCTTCCCATGAATTCCCTTTGCCAGTATTTCAGCTTAAGTTGAAAATGTAAAATGTAAAAATTGTATTAAAATAAAGATGAAGTGATTTATTCAGTAGATAAGTAAAAAGCTCGGAAGGCATGTTTAAATGTCACGAGCCATGATTAACCTAACCGTGAGTTCCTCTCACAGCTGACACTGTGGTGGGGATGTCACAGTACACAGGAGTGTACCATGATATATTTACAAATGCTCTATTGCAATGCAGAAAGCATGTACTGTGATGTGTATCAGTTGTATCCTCTCTAGGAAAAAGGGGATCAATTTAGAACAAATTATAGTCAGAATGTTTTCAAACTAAATCATATATACCCGGATCATATGGATCACACAGATTTTCGTTAAACCAGCCACTAGTATTAGCCTATTTATGGTTATTGGAATATCTGTCAGGATGTGTAATCATTTGTTAAGTTAAAAACACCTAGCAGATACAGTGCTTTTGAAAAATATTGCAAAACAGCTATAATTCATTTCTATATTGCGATAAGATATAATATACCTGTGTATTGCGATAAGATACAATATACCGGTGTATTGCGATAAGATACAATACGCCTGTGTTTTGCGATAAGATACAATATACCTGTGTATTGCGATAAGATACAATACGCCTATGTATTGCGATAAGATACAATATACCTGTGTATTGCGATGAGATACAATATACCTGTGTATTGCGATATGCCAGTTTTCCATTATATCGTGACAGCCGTAGCTACAATGTGGTGTTATTGCTATGTTAAAGGAAGGTGCCGAGGGAGTGGGTATACGAGAAGCTGCAATCCTTGGGTCTCGACACCTACCTCCATAACTACAGCATCCGCTACCCCCTCGGGATCACCAAGGATAAGGTAGGCTACTATAGAGGTGTGGAACTGTTGATTTGTCCACCACCAGTACTACTGTAGAGGTGTGGAACTGTTGATTTGTCCACCACCAGTACTACTGTAGAGGTGTGGAACTGTTGATTTGTCCACCACCAGTACTACTGTAGAGGTGTGGAACTGTTGATTTGTCCACCACCAGTACCACTGGAGATGACTGTAAGTACTCAGCCTTACAATGTTACTGCCTCTCTTTGTCATGTGATCACAATATCGCAAATACTCTCAGCCCTGTCACCCACAATTGCTCCATTATTTGTGAAGTCGTGGCCCACATTTTTATGCTCCTGTAGCCATTTTGAACGGGTTTGATCGGGGTGGAGGGTGGGGGTCACAAATAGTGTTACCTGTCTCCTGTTTTGTCCCAATTCATTGTCAAGATTCTACCTAGTTTATTTCTTAACAGATTTCCATCAAATTTGATGACTAGGTCAAGACTACGAGAAAACCTCAGATGTGTTCATAATATTTCAGGATCTCAAGGTCAATGCCAAGGTCACTGTTTCTATTTATTGGTCAAAGGGGTATATCCTGCCTAAGAGACATTTTCTAATAAACAGCAAATTTAGTCTAGAGATTGTGGACTATTGACCTCTCCCACTACTGTGAAGGTATTATTGTTTGGATTAAGCACAGAATCAACAAAGACTATATGGGGCATCTGCTACTGTTAATGTCCTGTAAAAAGGGAGCTAACTTCTACTGTTAATGTCCTGTATAAAGGGAGCTAACTTCTACTGTTAATGTCCTGTATAAAGGGAGCTAACTTCTACTGTTAATGTCCTGTATAAAGGGAGCTAACTTCTACAGCTTCTAACATATATAAACAGGAATCAGTTAAGACTTTGATATATGTGTTTAAGTCCCCTCACCAGTGCTACCAGATGGAGCCCCACACCTATGTACAAAGGACCTTTGTTTACTGTGTGACTTTGTACTATATCATGTCATCTACAACTGACACATTTTCTGTGTGATGACCTCTTTGACTGGCAGGTTGTTGTCTACTGAATTTGAGTCTCATATCCCTCTGTATAAAGAGTTATTGCCCTTTGCTGCTGTTTTTATACCAAAGTTTGTAGGGTATGTTGCTGTTTTAATACCAGAGTTTGGAGGGTATGTATACCATTCACACCTTCTATGTGTGATATGGAATTCATAAAGACATTGATAGTATGAGAGTTATTTCTCAAATAAATTTTGTTAGTGTGCCAAAATAAAGTCACTGTGTCAAGTGTCACCTCAAGAACAATAGTATTTTTTTCTTTTCTTTACAGACCGTCCCTGGACAGAACGTGTATGCTATATTGCGTGCGCCGCGGGCAGCCAGTAACGAGGCGTTGGTGATGTCATCACCCCTGAGAGCCAAGGAATCTGACCTGACGCCTACAACAGGGGGAATCGCTGTCATGCTGGCGTTGGCTAAGTTCTTTAGGCGTATGTTCGACTAGGACAATAATGATACACTGACTGTTCAATACTTATCAGGGTCTAGTACCCGTAAAGCTTTATGATAAAAACAGCCAACATATATCATGTTAAAGTTATAGCTCATGATCAGGTCAGAACAACAAATTATACAGTTAACACACTTTCCTGTCTTTCATTTCATACTTAGAGCCAAAACGATTCCAAATCACCAATCTGAAGTTCTTTAGCAGATTTTATAGTCTCACTGAGGTGTCTGATACACCCATGTTGATATTTTTAATGCACTAAACACAACAGTAACTGATTAATTCAATCAGTTATAGATGTCCCATTCTGCTAACAGAATTATCAGCCCAATCTATCACAGAGGATTACCAAACTGAGATCAGAATCAATTATAAGCTAACTTTAGTACATTCTATACCTAATGGCAGCAGACTGAGAGATATTAGCAAAGATTTGTATAATAGCAAAATGAACAACATCAGCTTAAAAATTAATCTGACTTTCTTTTAATTTAATATTTGCAATGTATCTTACAAAAGTTACCATGCATGGTTTTACTAAATGCATATATCACATAAGCTACCCTACTGGTCGTACTTAAGATAGATCCCACAGGTGTCTGTTCCTGGTCGTACTTAAGATAGATCCCACAAGTGTTCGTTCCTGGTCGTACGTAAGATAGATCCCACAGGTGTCCGTTCCTGGTCGTACTTAAGATAGATCCCACAGGTGTCCGTTCCTGGTCGTACTTAAGATAGATCCCACAGGTGTCCGTTCCTGGTCGTACTTAAGATAGATCCCACA
>NW_018479962.1:176896-186827 GCF_002113885.1 Mizuhopecten yessoensis | reverse complement strand
TAGATCCCACAAGTGTCCGTTCCTGGTCGTACTTAAGATAGATCCCACAAGTGTTCGTTCCTGGTCGTAGTTAAGATATATCCCACAAGTGTTCGTTCCTGGTCGTAGTTAAGATATATCCCACAAGTGTCCGTTCCTGGTCTTACTTAAGATAGATCCCACAAGTGTCCGTTCCTGGTCGTACTTAAGATAGATCCCACAAGTGTTCGTACCTGGTCGTAGTTAAGATATATCCCACAAGTGTTCGTTCCTGGTCGTAGTTAAGATAGATCCCACAGGTGTCCGTTCCTGGTTGTACCTATTCAGTGATAAAACCTTGTCTGGTGAGAGGCTTCTTAAATCTCTTCGACCCACTTTAATTTCAAGGTCACATGGACCGGATAAATAGCGTCTTCTGTTAACCATTAGGCCTTAAGAGTTGTGATGTCCAGTTCAGCTTGGTGGACTGCAAGCCATCTTGTTATTGACTCTGTTTATCTGTCAGATATCAACTGTTTAAGTTTCCTGTGTGTTTTCATGTACATTCCTGTACATGTCTCTAAATTGAGGAAATAAAGTTTATTTGATTGAAAAACAGACTAAATTGTAATCAAATGGGACATGTTTTTAGTTATACTGTATGAATGTGTCTGATATTGAACCATTTTTGTGTTTCAGAGAAGACTTACTGGGCCAAAGATATCATTTTCCTGTTCACAGACCATGAACAGATAGGCATCCAGGCCTGGTTAGACGGTTACCATGACATCAAAGCAGATTGTAGGTCAAAAGTGAATTTCTTATTCTAGGACTGAAACAGTGATTATAAAGAACAAAAGCCTGATAAAGTTTTCTTAGATGAAATGTGTTTATACAGCATTTGTTTATTTATGAATTTCACTAAAATTTGATTGATACAAATAGTGCAATTAAGATTTATTTTTTGTTTCAACATAATTAATGTCTTCAGGTGTACCATGACCTTGAAAACAATATGTAATTTAAGGTTCCCCATACCACTGCTTAAACTTACACTATAGGACATTGTATGTACTGTAAACTTCTCTCTGGCTTAACTATAGCTTTAGTTAATCCTGGTTAATAATAGAACCATACTTTGTGCTGCTTGTGAGAATCAACAAAAGGAGAAACAGAAATGCATCGGCCAAACTGGGGTTCAAACTCGGGACCCTCCAAACTCTAGACAGACAATCTTACCAATTGAGCTACCTGGTCGCCAACCAGGTCCAGTGCTGTTACATTCCTCCTAGACCAGGGTTTGAACCCTGGACCTCCGATCATTATACAATTAATGTACTGCCACTCTAACCAACAGAGATACCTGGTCAGCTAAAGTCACCTGGCCCCGCCACAGTAACTGTTATATTCTGTAGGGCATCGCCTGGCCCCACCACAGTAACTGTTATATTCTGTAAGGCATCGCCTGGCCCCACCACAGTAACTGTTACATTCTGTAGGGCATCGCCTGGCCCCACCACAGTAACTGTTATATTCTGTAGGGCATCGCCTGGCCCCACCACAGTAACTGTTATATTCTGTAAGGCATCGCCTGGCCCCACCACAGTAACTGTTACATTCTGTAGGGCATCGCCTGGCCCCACCACAGTAACCATTATATTCTGTAGGGCATCGCCTGGCCCCACCTCAGTAACTGTTATATTCTGTAGGGCATCGCCTGGCCCCACCACAGTAACCGTTATATTCTGTAGGGCATCGTCTGGCCTCAACACAGTAACTGTTACATTCTGTAGGGCATCACCTGGCCCCACCACTGTAACTGTTATATTCTGTAGGGCATCGCCTGGCCCCACAACAGTAATTGTTACATTCTGTAGGGCATCACCTGGCCCCACCACGTTAACTGTTATATTCTGTAGGGCATCGCCTGGCCCCACCACGGTAACTGTTACATTCTGTAGGGCATCACCTGGCCCCACCACAGTAACTGTTACATTCTGTAAGGCATCGCCTGGCCCCACCACAGTAACTGTTATATTCTGTAGGACATCACCTGGCCCCACCACGGCAACTGTTACATTCTGTAGGGCATCCCCTGGCCCCACCACTGTAACTGTTATATTCTGTATGGCATCGCCTGGCCCCACAACAGTAATTGTTACATTCTGTATGGCATCACCTGGCCCCACCACAGTAACTGTTATATTCTGTAAGGCATCGCCTGGCCCCACCACAGTAACCATTATATTCTGTAAGGCATCGCCTTGCCCCACCACAGTAACCGTTATATTCTGTAGGGCACACGTTTTTCCTGCAGTGGGACAGGGATCCTTAAAAAATAACTTCAGGCAGAACAAAAAAATGCTATTTTTGTCTCACCGCCACAAGGTAGCGGAAGCGAGACTGGGGTGTTGCTTGTTGCTTTTTCGGGGACGACGTCAACATCAAGTTTTTGCGATAAAGTTAGTATCACTGAAATTACAAGTGCTAGACCAACCAAACTTGCACCATAGATGCATCTTAGGTAGTACATCTCAACCCATGCATCAAATGCTGGATGTGGCCTACCTTTCATGGTCTATTGACTTTGTCAGCATCCACATCAACATTAAGTTTTTGCGTTAAAGTTAGAATCTCTGAAGCTATAAGTGCTAGACCAACCAAAGTTGACATGTGCCTTGATGGTCAATCGGGGCACAGGCGAGACATATCAATCCAAATAGCTTGTCCAATATTAGTTTTACCTCATTTTTGGAAGAAATTTTGCATACAGTTTAGAATTATTTTCCCCCAAATTGCACGTAAATGATGCATCCTTAATTACCAATGACAATGTGCAAAAATCTTATTTTGAGAAAGATAACATTAAATTTTTGAACATACAATTTCTTGAGCAATAAAGTATTGGATGATGATTTTACACATTTTAGGAAGTGGGCATTTTGTTTGTACAGATATACAGCCGGGTGAGTTGATGGGACGCAGTGGTCAGATCCAGGCTGCACTTAATCTGGAGATTCCAGCTGGAAACATTCAAAACTTTAATGTCAAGATTGAAGGGCTCAATGGCCAACTTCCAAATCTTGACTTCTTCAACCTGGTGGTGAGGCTGTGTAAGAGAGAAGGTGTTGATGTCACCCTTCACAAACAGGTAGGACTAAGTACTGTTGTCATCACCCTTCACAAACAGGTAGGACTAAGTACTGTTGATGTCACCCTTCACAAACAGGTAGGACTAAGTACTGTTGATGTCACCCTTCACAAACAGGTAGGACTAAGTACTGTTGTCATCACCCTTCACAAACAGGTAGGACTAAGTACTGTTGTCGTCACCCTTCACAAACAGGTAGGACTAAGTACTGTTGTCATCACCCTTCACAAACAGGTAGGACTAAGTACTGTTGTCGTCACCCTTCACAAACAGGTAGGACTAAGTACTGTTGTCATCACCCTTCACAAACAGGTAGGACTAAGTACTGTTGTCGTCACCCTTCACAAACAGGTAGGACTAAGTACTGTTGTCATCACCCTTCACAAACAGGTAGGACTAAGTACTGTTGTCGTCACCCTTCACAAACAGGTAGGACTAAGTACTGTTGTCATCACCCTTCACAAACAGGTAGGACTAAGTACTGTTGTCGTCACCCTTCACAAACAGGTAGGACTAAGTACTGTTGTCATCACCCTTCACAAACAGGTAGGACTAAGTACTGTTGTCGTCACCCTTCACAAACAGGTAGGACTAAGTACTGTTGTCATCACCCTTCACAAACAGGTAGGACTAAGTACTGTTGTCGTCACCCTTCACAAACAGGTAGGACTAAGTACTGTTGTCATCACCCTTCACAAACAGGTAGGACTAAGTACTGTTGTCGTCACCCTTCACAAACAGGTAGGACTAAGTACTGTTGTCATCACCCTTCACAAACAGGTAGGACTAAGTACTGTTGTCGTCACCCTTCACAAACAGGTAGGACTAAGTACTGTTGTCATCACCCTTCACAAACAGGTAGGACTAAGTACTGTTGTCGTCACCCTTCACAAACAGGTAGGACTAAGTACTGTTGTCATCACCCTTCACAAACAGGTAGGACTAAGTACTGTTGTCGTCACCCTTCACAAACAGGTAGGACTAAGTACTGTTGTCATCACCCTTCACAAACAGGTAGGACTAAGTACTGTTGTCGTCACCCTTCACAAACAGGTAGGACTAAGTACTGTTGTCATCACCCTTCACAAACAGGTAGGACTAAGTACTGTTGTCGTCACCCTTCACAAACAGGTAGGACTAAGTACTGTTGTCATCACCCTTCACAAACAGGTAGGACTAAGTACTGTTGTCGTCACCCTTCACAAACAGGTAGGACTAAGTACTGTTGTCATCACCCTTCACAAACAGGTAGGACTAAGTACTGTTGTCGTCACCCTTCACAAACAGGTAGGACTAAGTACTGTTGTCATCACCCTTCACAAACAGGTAGGACTAAGTACTGTTGTCGTCACCCTTCACAAACAGGTAGGACTAAGTACTGTTGTCATCACCCTTCACAAACAGGTAGGACTAAGTACTGTTGTCGTCACCCTTCACAAACAGGTAGGACTAAGTACTGTTGTCATCACCCTTCACAAACAGGTAGGACTAAGTACTGTTGTCGTCACCCTTCACAAACAGGTAGGACTAAGTACTGTTGTCGTCACCCTTCACAAACAGGTAGGACTAAGTACTGTTGTCATCACCCTTCACAAACAGGTAGGACTAAGTACTGTTGTCATCACCCTTCACAAACAGGTAGGACTAAGTACTGTTGTCGTCACCCTTCACCAACAGGTACTTGGAACAATACTGCAGCTTCGGTTTTCTGATTGGAAAAAAAATCACCCTAAACTGGCCTCTAGTTGGTTGAAATTTAGATGTTGACCAATTTTGCTCAAATTTCTAGGTAGGTGTATAATGGTACCACGAGTACTACTTCCATTAGCATCATTGGTGTCTGTGGGGGTAGTTTGGGGGACTTTTGTGTGGCCCCATTACACTCAGTACCTGTTCTGTCCGTTATTATCAGGCCGATCCCTACCTGTGGAACACATTGGTGTCTGTGGGGGTAGTTTGGGGGACTTTTGTGTGGCCCCATTACACTCAGTACCTGTTCTGTCCGTTATTATCAGGCTGATCCCTACCTGTGGAACACATTGGTGTCTGTGGGGGTAGTTTGGGGGACTTTTGTGTGGCCCCATTACACTCAGTACCTGTTCTGTCCGTTATTATCAGGCTGATCCCTACCTGTGGAACACATTGGTGTCTGTGGGGGTAGTTTGGGGGACTTTTGTGTGGCCCCATTACACTCAGTACCTGTTCTGTCCGTTATTATCAGGCCGATCCCTACCTGTGGAACACATTGGTGTCTGTGGGGGTAGTTTGGGGGACTTTTGTGTGGCCCCATTACACTCAGTACCTGTTCTGTCCGTTATTATCAGGCCGATCCCTACCTGTGGAACACATTGGTGTCTGTGGGGGTAGTTTGGGGGACTTTTGTGTGGCCCCATTACACTCAGTACCTGTTCTGTCCGTTATTATCAGGCCGATCCCTACCTGTGGAACACATTGGTGTCTGTGGGGGTAGTTTGGGGGACTTTTGTGTGGCCCCATTACACTCAGTACCTGTTCTGTCCGTTATTATCAGGCCGATCCCTACCTGTGGAACACATTGGTGTCTGTGGGGGTAGTTTGGGGGACTTTTGTGTGGCCCCATTACACTCAGTACCTGTTCTGTCCGTTATTATCAGGCCGATCCCTACCTGTGGAACACATTGGTGTCCGTGGGGGTAGTTTGGGGGACTTTTGTGTGGCCCCATTACACTCAGTACCTGTTCTGTCCGTTATTATCAGGCTGATCCCTACCTGTGGAACACATTGGTGTCTGTGGGGGTAGTTTGGGGGACTTTTGTGTGGCCCCATTACACTCAGTACCTGTTCTGTCTGTTATTATCAGGCTGATCCCTACCTGTGGAACACATTGGAAGGCTACCAGAGCTCTCTGAGTAACATGATGCAGATGATGTGGACACAAGCCAGTGGTATCAGCTCCGGTAACCATGGACTCTTCCTCAGGTACCACATCGAGGCTCTCACTTTAGAGGGCGTCGCACCCAAGAAAGGTCAACCCCGAGGTCATGAACGCTCCGGAAGGTAATTAGTTAGTTCTTAGATGTCTCCTATTTGTTTTTCTAGATCTATTCTTTTGTTTTCCATAGCGTCATCATCAGTGTGGTAAGTCTGTTCGTTCAGTATTTTTAGCTGTCGTTCTAGCAAGTTTAATTTGTTTTTCCTTTCTAGACTTTTCTTTAATTGTGGATTTACATAATTCCCATCCTACTTGTATATCTAGTACAGCACTGTCTATTGCATACCGGTATTCATTAATAACCTGTTTTATTGTTTTGATATACTCATCATCAGTTGGTTAGTTCTATGTGAAAATGTTTAGGTATATAACAGATAAAAAAAGACCTGTTATCCAAGTGTCTGATGTAAGTTACAGTTTAATCTAACTATTAACACTTTGCTGTGTTCAGTTTCCCAAAATATGTGAGGCATTCTTGATGAAAACAAATCTAGTATAATTTATGTGAGTTTCATTATTTCAGGATTATTGAAGGAGTGTTTAGAAGTCTAAATAATCTGCTGGAACGATTCCATCAATCTTTCTTCTTCTACATTCTGCCAACGACTTCCACGTATGTGTCCATTGGTGTCTACATGCCACCGTTTGGACTGATCTGTGCTGCTGGCCTTATCAAAATATCCTTTACATTATTGTTAGCTATAAGAATTTCATCAGATAAAATGTTAAGCCTTTGGTCATGACAGTGTAGAATTCACCAATAAAAGTACTATTAATATCCAATATATATATATAATATTTTGTAATATATTTAATATTTCTCTTTTTAAAATGTATGAAATATTTGTATTATTTTAGGTATATTGTGTAAGGTAACATTCGGTATAATTTGTTAGATAGCATATACCCTTAAGTGAAGCAAATCATCTGAATTTCTACACAAATTACAGGTGAAATGTTTAAGGTAGCATATATCCTTAACTCTAACACAAATCACAGGTAAAATGTTTAAGGCAGCATATATCCTTAACTCTAACACAAATCACAGGTAAAATGTGTAAAGCAGCATATATCCTTAACTCTAACACAAATCACAGGTAAAATGTGTAAGGTAGCATATATCCTTAACTCTAACACAAATCACGGTTAAAATGTTTAGGTAGCATATATATCCTTAACTCTTACATAAATCACAGGTATAATATGTAAGGTAGTAAATAACCTTAAATCTAACACAAATCACAGGTAAAATGTTTAAGGTACCATATATCCTTAACTTTTACATAAATTTTGCTTGTATAATGTAGCCTGCTGTTTTTTGTGTCACCTGCAACGCAAGGCAACATATAGGTATTACTTTGATGGCGTCGACTGCGTCGTCTGAAACAAGCCCTTGGGTTAATTGAACTCAAACTTGGTATACTTATTGCAAACGAGTTCCCATTTCAGAAGTTTACATATATTTTTGATGGAGTTATGGCCCATTTATTGCCAAATAAGGGCATTGTGTAGTAAACATAAATGCAAACACTTTTTTTGATTTTTTCATCAATTCCTTTTAAAATTTGCACGGTAATGCTAGAAGCAATAATGTTCAACATTTGTTACAGATTTTCGAGTTTCAACTTTCCGCGTTTTGGCATATCACGCTTGACATAGCAACGCTGTTCATCGTTTTTGCCGTTATTTTTTGCTTGTTTCGTGATAACTGAAGCCAAAACACTGTTCTCACTTAAGGCGCTGAGCAGGCAACACATCCACTCATGTGGAATTTTTTATTTACCTTCAGTCGGCCTTGATTTACCCTCAGCCGGCCTTGATTTACCTTCAGTCGACCTTGATTTACCCTCAGCCGGCCTTGATTTACCTTCAGTCGGCCTTGATTTACCCTAAGCCGACCTTGATTCACCTTCTGTCGGCCTTGATTTACCCTCAGTCGGCCTTGATTTACCTTCATTTACCTTCAGTCGGCCTTGATTTACCCTCAGTCGGCCTTGTCCACTTTGCGCTTAAGGGTAGCTGTCATGTGTCCATTTGGAATACATGACATTTCTTTTATATATTTGATACTTTTACTCACATTTTACTGGATTTATATGAAATAGATGGAATGTTCAGAAAACAAGGTTAGGACTGTTTTTCAGACTAAACTGTAGGTGAGGGGTGGGAGGCACTATTTCTGAGACCTCGCCATCCATGAAATATCAAAATTGTTTTAATATCAGGAATGGTGGGCAGATCTGGATTTAATCCAACTACCCATAATGTATAAAAATAGGTGCCCCCCCCCCCCATAAAATAAATTTTATTATTCCTGACATGATTCATAAATGTATAAGTTATATTTTTGATAAACACCAGCCATTGTCAGGAACTATGTGATATCATTTCACGATACTTAAAGTTAGAATAAAATTTAAGACACAGTTTACATTTGAATGATTCAAAAAAGACCTTTGAACTTGTTTAATGAAATTTATATGTGGGATCTGAATTCGTGACAACTAATCGATCTAATGAGATGGATTGTAATTTTTTCACCTATTAAATTGTACATGAATAATGTAGACGATTATTGCTCCCTAACCTTGGTGTAAGCTATAGCCCTGTGGGTAGCACTGACAGCCCGCGACAACGAAAGTAAGGAAACAACCGAGGAGGCAGAGGATGGAGACGGCAAAACCAAAGAGACAACGGATGAGGAAAGCTCACAGGAGACGGAGGACGATGAATTGGCTAGTGGAGATAACACCGCTAAAAATGACAAGGAAAAGACAAAGAGCAAGACTGAGAAGGAGGCGGAGGAGCTGCTGAGGAGTCTCAAAGAAGGTCTAGGTGGGGAGGAGGGTTTGAATGCTGATAAACAACAGCAGTTACAGGACCTGCTGGATGATGCTGCGGTGAGCATTTAAATAATTACCTATGGGCATTAGATTAAATGTTATATTTGGAAAAAAATATTTTTAAAACAACAAAAAACAAAACATTATACCAGGGTACAGTGGTGCTCTATGAGACTTGTCTTTTGTGTCTTTATTAACTCCGATACAATTTTGCACTTTGTTCTCTGGAAGAGTCACACTCATTTTGAGGTATTTTGTTTTGCCTTTAGGGGTGTAGAATTCCAATTGCCTGACGCCCCAATTGCAAGGCTGGTACATTTTACATCTGGGCTTGGGAAATTTTCAATGTTTATTATGTAATTATAGGTTGGGCAAAATCTGCCTGTTGGCTTAGCCAGTGCTCCAAATTAGAAATCGTACAACCCTGATCTGTAAGAACCTCATTTGTTATAGATATAGTTTTCTCAGTCAGAGGTCTATTTATGGTACATGCATTATGTTTCTCCAGTATCCCTGACTTATTTGAAGTGTATTATTATACTCTACACCTGTTGGAGCCTCACTTACTTTGATTTTTTCCCTGTAGGAGTCCCCGACTGGGCTGTTGTCAATCCTTCCGTTGATCCTGATTTCTGTGCTGATGGGACTACTCTCTTACACGGGCCCGGAGTTTATCACTAGTGTGGCGCCACCTATCCGTATGAAAATTGACGATGTGATCACGTTTGGTCTGATGGCGCTATTCACAGCATCCTTGTTGTTTCCACGAATGGTGGGAAGGTTTGTACACCAACACAGATATGGGCACATAACCTATTTCTGCCAAAATCAAATATACTCAGCAAGATTTTAGACACTCTTGACCAGATTGTAGACACTCCCCTCTCCGTTTATCTAGTATACTGGACCAGATTTTTTATCTAGTATACTGGACCAGATTGTAGACACTCCCCTCTCCGTTTATCTAGTATACTGGACCAGATTGTAGACACTCCCCTCTCCGTTTAT
>NW_018479962.1:153733-169279 GCF_002113885.1 Mizuhopecten yessoensis | reverse complement strand
GGGACTATTGGGTCACATCACATCGTACATCCCACACATAGCAGGTAAGTTCTCCGTCGCTCTCCTGTGTAGGGACTATTGGGCCACAATACATCGTACATCCCACACATAGCAGGTAAGTTCTCCGTCGCTCTCCTGTGTTGGGACTATTGGGCCACATCACATCGTACATCCCAAACATAGCAGGTAAGTTCTCCGTCGCTCCCCTGTGCAGGGACTATTGGGTCACATCACATCGTACATCCCACACATAGCAGATAAATTCTCCGTCGCTCTCCTGTGCGGGGACTATTGGGTCACATCACATCGTACATCCCACACATAGCAGATAAGTTCTCCGTCGCTCTCCTGTGTAGGGACTATTTGGTCACATCACATCGTACATCCCACAGATAGCAGGTAAGTTCTCCGTCGCTCCCCTGTGCAGGGTCTATTGGGTCACATCACATCGTACATCCCACACATACCAGGTAAGTTCTCCGTCGCTCTCCTGTGTAGGGACTATTGGGCCACAATACATCGTACACCCCACACATAGCAGGTAAGTTCTCCGTCGCTCTCCTGTGTGGGGACTATTGGGCCACATCACATCGTACATCCCACAGATAGCAGGTAAGTTCTCCGTCGCTCCCCTGTGGAGGGACTATTGGGTCCCATCACATCGTGCATCCCACACATAGCAGATAAATTCTCCGTCGCTCTCCTGTGCGCGGACTATTGGGTCACATCACATCGTACATCCCAAACATAGCAGGTAAGTTCTCCGTCGCTCTCCTGTGTGGGGACTATTGGGCCACATCACATCGTACATCCCACACATAGCAGATAAGTTCTCCGTCGCTCTCCTGTGTAGGGACTATTGGGCCACAATACATCGTACACCCCACACATAGCAGGTAAGTTCTCCGTCGCTCTCCTGTGTGGAGACTATTGGGCCACATCACAACCCTGGTGTAGCCGAAAGGTGCAAGTTTGATTCTCAGTGTTACGAGCAACTTTGTTTCTGACTCAATCTTGTAAATTTTGTATAAATATTGTTTTCAACTTGTGAGTTGTTATATGAATGTGAAATAAGAATAAAACAAAGAGCAGTTTCATCAAGGGTGATGTTTGAAGAATTTGTAAGCTAAGACAATATTCCTACTGTGTGCTCGAAGATTAACTAAGACCTTGTCTTTGTTCTAAGGTAACGAACATGAACTTGGAAATGAGATGTGATTCCTACTGTTTGTTTCAGGTTTATGAACTGAAATCTTGTATGCTGAGGCACATATTTTACCTTCTGTTTCAGGTTGATGAATTTGATCCAAAAAGCCGTTGTATTACTGGTGTCTCCAGCTTCTATGGTTCTGGCCGCAGCCATGATCTCGTGTGTAGGGGAGAAGTCGTCATTCCTGGAGATGATGGGTTTGTCATGGGACACAACCAAACATGGCCTCCTTCTTACCATCATTGATAACTACTTCTTCTCTAGTTGGATGTATCCGTTCTTTAGTCTCCTTGTCCTCCCCAACTGGCTGTTCTTCTGGGGCATCGTACACTGTCAGCTGCCGAAACTTACAGTATAACCACTACACACCTCACCGTCACTCAGTGTCCATCTCTTGTGATATCTACACATTTATTTTTTGTGAAGATACATTGTTGATTTTCTCTTGTTGATACTTTGTTTTTGTATAAGTGCAAGTATTGATTTATTTTAGAGAAAATGTATTGGTGATATTTACACATAAAACATAGTTTTTTTATACTGATATTCAGAATGGTAAACAACACTTAAATGTAATTGTTTTTTTATTAATTTGTTGAAATATCATGTTTGAAAATTAATTATGCTAAAGCTTTGAGATGCTTGAATGGCAGGTTACAACATCTAAAGATTTTTGATGATTCAGATTCTAGCACAGTTAAACCAGAGTAATGGAGAAAAATATATCGCCCATCAAAAGTTGGTTTAACAAATATATCAGTTATCATACTAAACAGCGTACCCCATAAATTGAACGTTTAATCACTATGGTCATTAACTCATTCACCCCTGAAATTTCATGATGGACTATTCCAACCTTTGAATTGGAAGAGTTCAAATGTGTCTTCAGGGGTGAATGAGTTAAAGTGTATGTAGTCTTCTGACTGATGATAAAGATCAGAATTCATCAAAAAAATATCATGATTTGCCCCCAAAATATCACAAAAAGTAGGAATAACTGGACAAAAACATCATGCAGAAATTCATACATGATGGTTCAATTTTTTTAGGCATAGAACTATTTCCGTGCTTGCATAGGTCATTCAGTTTATTGTATAATGAGAGGCATAAGTCTGAAGATGTCTTTGTCGTGTCACCCAGTAGGAACTTGTCTACTTATAACAATAGCAATGGAAAGGTTGAAATGATTTAGTGATTTTTAGAGAGCTTGTGTAGTCATCCTGACATTGAAGCTTGTTAAAGTTGTGCTAGGATTGTAATATTGAGATTGAGGTTCCTGAGGAGTCAAACATTGATCTAGGAAGTCAGAGCAGAAAAAATATGTTACATTTTTTTTCCAGAGTTGACCTCTTTTACGCCTCAGATTTTATAACAAAAATCTCCACGTTAAAATTTTAGTGGAAGTTATGAAGTTCCCTTTAAATATAACAGTCATTTTTTCTACTAGGATTCTTATAGTAGACATGATTGACCTAAGGGGTCAAACAGAGTTGCGCGAAAGTAAAAAAAAAAGAGGGTATTTTTTTGGACTTAACTACGTATCTTTTCAAATATTCTTTGAATAGGTGAGTCACTGTTCGTGGACAGCTTTTGTTTTGTTGTTTTGTATTCTTTGCTTATAAATTGTGCAATATAGAGCCGGATCGTGTGTTAAATCTGTAATGTTACAAACTGGTTTGTATTTATATAGCGTGAGTATTTAATTGGAAATACTATAAATAATGTGACATCACTAATACTAAGTGGACTGATATAGGGACCATATAGCAAGTCAAGACAAAGTCTCTTATATAGAGATCTCTAGTATATTAATGTACCTTATATAGAGCTCTCTAGTATATTAATGTACCTTATATAGAGCTCTCTAGTATATTAATGTACCTTATATAGAGATCTCTAGTATATTAATGTACCTTATATAGAGATCTCTAGTATAGTAATGTATCTTATATAGAGATCTCTAGTATATTATTGTACTGTATATAGAGATCTCTAGTATATTAAAANTATCTCTAGTATAATAATGTACCTTATATTATATTGAGATCTCTAGTATATTAATGTACCTTATATAGAGATCTCTAGTATATTAATATACCCTATATAGAGATCTCTAGTATATTAATGTACCTTATATAGAGATCTCTAGTATATTAATGTACCTTCAGTTGACTTTGTTACTTAGCAACCTGAAATGTTTGTTTGTAGAGTGGTTTGAAGCTATTGTCACACAAACTTACATGGATACCCAATGTAAACAAACTGAATAACAGGAATATTAATTAAATTTGTTATATTTATTAGCTCACCTGCAGGTCGGAAGGATAATGGGGATTTACAATTGTGCAAATGAAGGGGCTGTGGGGCGGGGCCAGAAGGGGTTGTTTGGCCACATTACTTTAATTGCCTTTTTCTTTTGAATTCTCAGGTTGTGGGGTTTCAAAATTGTACTCTTGGAAGGGATTAACCGAGGGCTGAGGGGTGTGGCCAAAAAGATATTCAAACTTGGAAATAATTAAGATACCCACCCTTTATCCATATAAAATACAATTGCTGAGTATAAAGAGATACATACACATATTGTTCAAGAATTGCCTCAGGGTCTGGCTCAACCAATAAAGACATAGTCCTTAGTACATAACTTTGAAATAGTCAAGACCCCCACCCCATAACTCTATATACAATTGCTAGGCATAAAGGCAAACACAGTCATGGTATTAGAATTGACCCTGGGGTCTGGCCACACCCAAAGGGACTTAGTTTCTGGGCCATAACTTGGAAACAGTTGAGATCCCGTCTCATAACCATACATACAATTGCTGTGCATAAAGAGACGAACACAATCATGATATTAGAATTGTCCAAGTGGTCTAGCCATGCCCACAGGGACTTAGTCACACTCACGGGGACTTAGTCACACCCACAGGGACTTAGTCACACCCACAGGGACTTAGTCACACTTATGGGAACTTAGTCACACCCACAGGGACTTAGTCACACCCACAGGGACTTAGCCACGCCCACAGGGACTTAGCCATGTCCAAAATGAGTTAGACACACCCACAAGGACTAAGACACACCCACAGGGACTTAGTCACACTCACAGGGACTTAGTCACACTCACAGGGACCTAGCAACACCCACAGGGACTTAGTCACACCCACAGGGACTTAGCCACACCCACAGGGACTTAGTCTGTGGATCATAACTGTGAAATGGTAGAGGTTCACACCTCATAACCATATATACAATTGCTGGGCAAAAAGACATAAGTACAATCATGATAATAGAATTGACCCTGGGTTCGATCTGCTATCCCCTCAAGTGACTTTCTTCCTGGGTAAACATCTTGGACATACAATTGCTCAGTATAACGTGACAGACATAATCATGCTACCAAATTCTGCCTTAGGGTCTGCTCGCATTCAGGGGGACTTGCCCCCAGTCATAACATGGAAACATTTGAGATCACAACTTAAGATTACACAAATAGCAATAGCTGAGCCGAAGATTAGGGTTAGGGTTGTAGATTTGGACAAGGCTTTGGCCTTGGGACTGACCCTATCCCTGGGATGTTATTTGCCATACTTAATGAGAATAATACAATTATTTCTTAAATATACATATTAGCGATGCAGGCCCCCTTGGCCTCTTGTTTTGTAGTTCCATAGCAATAGCAATCATGAAACCACCAATGTTTACACACAATGAACATCATGTTATGCATTATAACAGTAAATCTTCAATATAAAGCAAACTTTTTTCCATTTAGGTTTTGGTATTAGCAAGGGGTCTGGTGATACATAAAGGAAGTTATATAACGGAATCGTTGAAAAAAATGGAAAAAGGAAACCTCAAATAATAAAATATGTAACCTGTAACTGAGCGAGATGGGATTATCTCAGTCATGGGCTGAGGTTATCTAAGCTGAGCCGCAAGTACAGGTAGTTCTTATTTTTCTTGCGGATCATCATAAGTTTGAAAAAAAGGTTTATTTATATCATTGTTTACAAGTACCCCTTCTTGGGGCCCCAGTTAAATACGGCTGCTGCATTGCTAAAGCTATATTTATATGCTTCCCCAAAAAACATGAAGTCCATGACGAAAAGAGAGAAAAGGGATTACAATAATAATTTAACACTCCAGAAGTTCATGGTAATTTGTTAAATATTCATTTGTCATTTCATAAATAAACATCATCGTGTGAAATTTGGCACCAAATGTCATGCAAAGGTGCTAAACAGATTGGATGTGATCAAAAACTCTAGAAAAGGGTAAATATAATGTGGGTTATCCCTGTCTGAGGTGCAAGAAATATGTTGGCTTTTTGTGAGAATAAAACAAGAGGCCTGATTATATATTGAGGGTTTACTGCATAAGGTACATTTACATTAGAAAATGTGTTGTTTTCAGTAATAATTTAATTAATAAAAGATATCTTTGATTATATTTCAGAAATCTTTCTAGTGTACTGTTGATATCAGTAATTTTGAGATATTTAGCAATACCTGTATTTGTAGATATACATGTTTTTATAGACTTTGTGTTCAGTAATTAAACTAGTCAAATCATCCTCATAGAATTAGAAGCTGTATTTACAACCCTGACATCTGTCCAGTTACATTTTATTTACAAAAAATAGAGCTTTTTTCCCTAATTCAAAAGACATCAATTCATGGTTGATAATGGATTGTTTCTACCATAATAAACGTTTGACACTTAGAACTACACATGGTATACAAAATTGTCAGTGATACAATATATTTCTTTCTTATTGTATTTTTTTCAGAAAGAATAAGTGCCAAAAGGTAAAAAAAAAAATGTCAGGAAATTGAAAATGTTTTTGATTTCAATATTTGAAATGAGGCTTCTTCAGATCGTAAATGTCACTTTAACAACCGTAATAGTATGATTTTGTAAAGTGTAAATTAAATGACAGAACCAGAATCTCATCTATAAGGATTTCACAAATTTAGAAATGTTCACAGTATTGTATGTTGAAAGGAATTGGGGCCGCGGTGGCCAAGTGGTTAAGGGGTCCGACATTCTGCTACCACTAGCCCTCCACCACTGGGTCGTGGTGGCCAAGTGGTTAAGGCGTCTGACATTCTGCTACCACTAGCTCTCCACCACTGGATCGCGGGTTCGAGGCCGACGTGGGGCAGTCGCCAGGCACTGGCCTTATGGTCATAGCTGTTCAAACCAAACCTGTTGAAAGTGTTCGGGCCACATGTTACTGGAAACATTGCACTCCCTTAAAGTATTAGACAACTTTAGCTAATTCTGTGTTACCTATACATTGTACTGACATTGTCGACAGGCCGTAAAACAATACATAACCAATAATAATTTAGTACCTTTATTCAGAAAAAATGTCAAATCACTTCGTGCTAGCCTGTATTTGATAGACATGTACACATTTTTTATTGAGTTAAACCAATTTAATAAATATTTTATAAAAAAAACCTAATGGTGTTGTGATATTTTTCTGTTTTCAATAAATCCGACCATAATATTTATAAATGATAAATAAATGTCTAAAATTCAGACATGTTGCTGAAAAAATATTATGGTCGGATTTATTTAAGTTATTTAAAGTTAGAATGGCCCCAGTTGTGAATACTTTCACTAACATTGTGTTCCCTCCTGAAACAGCTTTTGCATCTCTAACTCTGGCTGCAAAGAAATTGTTAGGGCATTTTGCTGCCCGTATAGGAATAGTATTCAGTTTTCTCGACAGATGCATGGCTAACTGGGGGAGGTTATTTTGGGGGTCACGTTGATTCCTAATTCATGTTTCGTTCCTCCAATAAGTGTTTGATTAGGACTATATGGAGGCCAATCAACAGGGTCGATGTAATGTGTTGCAGGAAATTTAAAGACCCTACAGACTCTTGCTACCAGTGGTCTTGCATTATCGAGCTGAAGGGTGATATTATACGTACCTGCTAACAAAGGGCACAACATGGGGCCTTAGGGACTCATCTCGATAACGGACAACCGTTAAATTCCTTTAGCTATCACTAAAATTGTCTTCAAACCATGGGACATTTCTGCCAGAACCCATCCTCGATATCCAGGGGTTACGCTCACTTTCGCTCTCTACACCCCTGGAATATGTCATAGCAAAATTGAAGGCACGAAGATAGCTGTTTGATTGGTGTCAGGTAAAAAAATCTGACCAATCGCTAGGCTGAGTCCTGTCCTTTGAAGATTACAAAGGAGAGACGCCCGACTACAAAGCCTGTCAATTTTTACAGTTACCGTTACGTGACCGCGAGATTCTCATCAAAGGGTCGTACTAGTATTCTTGTCTCCATAGATTTTGCTATGACATATTCCAGGGGTGCAAAGAGTGAAAGTGAGCGTAACCCCTGGATATCGAGGATGGCCAGAACCAGAACCGATCCACTCCCAAATTGGTCATGCTCTAAAAGACGGGCGTCGGCAACACGCTCGCCCCTCGACGCTGGTAGACACTGACGGCCATCTGCTCGAACTAGCGTGAATCGAAATTCAGTAGTGAAGAGCATGAACCTCCAAACTATCCCAGGAAAACGTCTGGACATATGTTCCGTCTAGTCTGATCGACATTGCGTTGTCAGCGTATATTATCATTGATAGTGGCGTTTTTACCGAAAATTGATCTTAACCCCTAAAATGCGTAAAATTACTCTGAACGCCCTAGCATTTTTCGTTTTAATTTTAATTATGATTTATACGTTTCTGGTAAAAAAAAACAAAAAAAACTCCGGGGATTGGTACAGAAGTGCTATAATCCCACTGCCTGATTTGTTGTCCCTGTTGTCTATCTTTCTTTTCTGTCATGTACTTACTGTTCGGCCGCGTCTCCATCGGCACGTCTGGTAACCGCACTGTCAGAATAATGAATATAGACCATGTCAGTGTAGGAAAGGCACATAATAAGGCAAATCAGTTTTACTCTAGATAGATATGGATAGGAGGGGTGGGGGTCGGTAATCATGCATGAAGAACAATGTGAAACGACCATTGGTGAAATATTTTGTTAACTAGTGACGATGTTGTTCAGGTCTAAAAGTGTCATTTCATCACAGCTGCCCACGGGAATTTTGTATATAATACACCAATAACACTATATACGTTTGTCTCTGGAGGATCAACCCAGTGCCTTTTGTAGCAGCCAAGTTTTCCGAAGGAAAATGTTACCGAAAAGCTAGCTTGCGTATCGAGGAAATTGTAATTGTCCAAAATTATGACATGTTCATGTATTTCCATTGGATATATGCTCTGACCTGTTTCCTGTGCACTCAGCCTTGTTAGCTTTATGGTAAGACGTCATATTTCCCATCAGCATTCATGTCATCGCTCTGAGAATTGGATGGTTTTATTTACGATTTCCCGGTAAATGTGCTTAGACAGATTCCCATGAGTAAAGGTATGTGGGTATTACGTGGGTTTTTTAAGTATTCAATACTGTGCAGCTGTGGGCGAGCAGAAAAACGGCCATTTTTCTCTAACACAATGTTTGGTTCACCAATGATCCCCTTTTCCACTGTTCTAACTATGTGATCACCAAACTGACTATGCGAGGCTATAACAAATCTACTACACTGACATGTGTCAGTAGAAAATATCTTAGAACGAGGACAAAAATACCACGGAGAAACTGAACAAACCCGGGTTAATATACCTTTACTATGTAAAGGTAACTCGTTTAATGACTATATCTGCGCTTTTGCTTCTAATATATATCCGTGTTTATCGTTTCCGTATAATGAAACAGTTAAATCATGTGATTTCGGGGTATAGCAATTGCTAAAATTTCACACTTTTAACGGCTGACCTAGCTTTACTTGGCAGTTGTTGATGTATGACACTTATCCTTCCGAAACACCTGGGCCAGTTTTTCAAAAGGGGATGAGCTTAATCACTGTTTGATAACGTTTTTCAATCTTTAAAATGATTTGGTCAATAAACAAGGAAACGGCTTATAATTTTGCATACAATTTATTCTTCTAAAATGTTTGCTTTCTGGAAAGTTTTAACTCAGTTGATAGCTGTGTTTAAAGATAAATAAAAATAAGATTTGCGCTAATCACTGTTTTAACAACTGGGCACTGGTCTTATTCTCCTTGTTCTTTATCGAGCGGCCGCATTTAAATCTTTCCTTTGTTCATGTTTTGCCTTTTTGTTTTCGATATTCTGTATGACGAATGTTTTTTTGACACTTCCGTATTCCCCCTTGTTTGTTTTTTGTTTCCGTTTTTTAGTTGTATAGCAAGGCTGTGTTTACTCATAATCTTTTTTCACTCATATAAGGATGTTAAGACATGTATAAAATTATATACTTTATCAAATTTATTTACAAGTCAATATTTTTGAGAAAAAATAAACAAACAAAAAACGTTGGAAATGTGTTATTTGTTAGCTTTATACTACATGGATAGGAACACGTCTCTGTGTGGTGTTTCTTCAATCTAACCAGCCTTCATTGGTGAACCTGTAAGCATTGGTTGTAAAATTGGAAAACAAGGTACTGGTGTTATCAGCAGTTTTCAAAAGATTTCCGCCTGTCTGAAGCATGTTCTGGTGTTAATATTTGTTCAGTGTGTGGATCCTGGGGTGTAATTAGTTCAGCTGACCAAAGAACAAATGATCTATTGCTATTGACATGCTGTTTATGGGTCTCATACTACAACAGGTGAGCGATTCCAGGGTCTTGAGACTCGTGTTGATTTCATTGCAACTATTGATCAGGAAGTTAATATCAAAACGAATTGTGTGCTAACAGTGATGAAGTGAGTCGGCACCTTCCTCAGGGAGGTTCTTAGGAAGTTTCACCCTTTTCAACCAACGTGTCTGAAAATAAACACAGGTTATGAAAACATCTGTATAATAACTGCACATATTTGGGGTTTTTTTTAGCTTTTAGCTCACCTGCCACGAGGCGCTTGTGAAATTAAATGATTCTTAAGAACCATTAGCCGTAAGGATATGATATTTGGCCATTAGTTTTTCTTCAAAGTTTGCTAAAAGTCATCTATAGTGTCACGAAATCTGACAAGAAGCTTGCTGGCATGGAGTGTTTCAAAATTTGTGAAAAATTTACCTAGAATAATTTGGAAAGTTCCATGAGTTAAAGGGAGGGGCATTGTAAAAACTGTGCTAACATTTCTTTGTTTTATATACATGTAGGCAAATGTTTGAATAACTTACTTATCTGAAGATGTTATATACGTATTAATAGCTATATATGTTACATAGACAATAAACTCGATTCAGTTTCGTTCTACTTCATCTTCATACTGTTTATACACTGTAACATTGCTGTCTGTACTAAAAGGCTTTTTTTTAAATTTCGATTCAAGGTTTTGTACACAGGTACATGCACATTTTTGTTTTGTTTAAACAGCATTTTCTGAAGAAAATGCTTTTGGCATGAAGCTAAGGGGAAAGCTAAAACGTTTGTTGGAATAAATGACATCGACCGACATTATATAAAAGCTACATGGTCGAATGTGTAAGCATCTTTAAACGTCTTCTTTTAATGAACCATGAAGCCTAAAGTATTGCTTGTTTGTCAGCAGAGAGTTCAAATCAATTTCCTACGTCTACAGTCAAGGTCACAGTCGTCAAATATTTCTTCAGACAATATCCTCTAATGCGCATGTATGTAGTTGAGAGAACTGCCAACTATACCTCGTCATAGGGGTTATATACACATATATATATATATATATATATATATATAGAATAAAACGGATACATATATTATATATATATATAATTATATGTGAAATAGATCAAGATCGATATGTTAAACAACATCTTCTGATGAACAACATAATGGGTTCAATTACAATGACGTCAGACAGAGCAAATGAACTAAAGTAATGGTCGATTAAGCAGAAGGTAATGTTACCCGGCTTGTCGCTTGATAAGGTAATCAATTACCAAGTTTAAGTAGCCGCGAGACTGCTTCGATATACGATATAAAAGTGAAAACCTATCAAATAGAGATGGTTCTAAGACAGCTAATCCAATCTGAAGTTTCCCAGCCAATGTACATGTACTGTCACAGTCCCGTAACCTAAAAAAAAGTGCTCGTAATTGTCACAAGACTACAAAAGTATAATGTGTCCACTTGTTATGTGTATCGTTGTTTTGTAGGTAGACTCTAGCAAACGGGGGCGGGCGAAGGTTTCAACGCAGTAACTTCAATAAATGCGGTAATATCTACAACAGATACGTATATCAGTACAAAACCACTCATCTTTGGACCTCGCCTTCATTGCTGAATATTATTGCCGCGCGTGCACGACACCAATATCAAACTCTATCGATCTCCATATCCTCGGGGAATATCCTGCGACGGATAAAAATAATATTAGGATATTTATCTCCCTTATGATGCCGAGGCTGAACAAATAAACACCGGCTCTTCGTTTTGAAGAACACACCAAACACATTAACACAGAACACACCGAACACATTAACACATACACACCAAACACATAACACACCAAACACATTAACACATGACACACCAAACACATTAACACATAACACACCGAACACATTGACCCATAGCACACCAAACACATTGACCCATAGCACACCAAACACATTGACCCATAGCACACCAAACACATTGACCCATAACACACCAAACACATTAACACGTAACACACCGAACACATTGACCCATAACACACCAAATACATTAACCCATAACACACCAAACACATGTAACACATAACACACCAAACACATTGACCCATAGCACACCAAACACATTAACATATAACACACCAAACACATAACACACCAAACACATTAACACATAACACACCGAACACATTAACACATGACACACCGACCACATTAACACGTAAACACATAACACACCGAACACATTTACACATGACACACCGAACACATTAACACGTAACACACCAAACACATGTAACACATAACACACCAAACACATTGACCCATAGCACACCAAACACATTAACATATAACACACCAAACACATAACACACCAAACACATTAACACATAACACACCGAACACATTAACACATGACACACCGAACACATTGACACATAACACACCAAACACATTAATACGTAAACACATAACACACCAAACACATTAATACGTAAACACGTAACACACCAAACACATGTAACACATAACACACCAAACACATTGACCCATAACACACCAAACACATGTAACACATAACGCACCAAACACATTGACCCATAACACACCAAACACATTAACACATAACACACCAAACACATGTAACACATAACACACCAAACACATTGACCCATAACACACCAAACACATGTAACACATAACACACCAAACACATTGACCCATAACACACCAAACACATTAACACATAACACACCAAACACATGTAACACATAACACACCAAACACATTGACCCATAACACACCAAACACATGTAACACATAACACACCAAACACATTGACCCATAACACACCAAACACATTAACACATAACACACCAAACACATGTAACACATAACACACCAAACACATTGACCCATAACACACCAAACACATGAAACACATAACACACCAAACACATTGACCCATAACACACCAAACACATAACACACCAAACACATTGACCCATACCACACCGAACACATTAACACATAACACACCAAACACATTAACACATAATACACCAAACACATTAACACATAACACACCGAACACATTTACACATAACACACCGAACACATTAATTCATAACACACCAAACACATAACACACCAAACACATTGACCCATAACACATCAAACACATTAACAAATAACACACCAAACACATTAACCCATAACAAACCAAACACATGTAACCCATAACACATCAAACACATTAACACATAACACATCAAACACCTTAACACATAACACACCAAACACATAACACACCAAACACATTAACACATAACACAACAAACACATTGATCCATAACACACCAAACACATTGACCCATAACACATCAAACAAATTGACCCATGACACACCGAACACATTGACACATAACACACCAAACACGTTAACACATAACACATAACACACCGAACACATTGACCCATACCACACCAAACACATTGAACCATAACACATCAAACAAATTAACAAATAACACACCAAACACATTAACACATAACACACCAAACACATTAACACATAACACACCGAACACATTGACCCATAACACACCAAACACATTAACCCATAACACACCAAACACATTGCCCCATAACACCCCAAACACATTAACACATGACACACTAAACACATTAACACGTAACACACCAAACACATGTAACACATAACACACCGAACACATTAACCCATAACACCCCAAACACATTAACCCATAACACACCAAACACATGTAACACAAAACACACCAAACACATTAACCCATAACACACCAAACACATGTAACACAAAACACACCAAACACATTAACCCATAACCCACCAAACACATGTAACACAAAACACACCAAACACATTAACCCATAACCCACCAAACACATGTAACACAAAACACACCAAACACATTAACCCATAACCCACCAAACACATGTAACACAAAACACACCAAACACATTAACCCATAACCCACCAAACACATGTAACACAAAACACACCAAACACATTAACCCATAACCCACCAAACACATGTAACACAAAACACACCAAACACATTAACCCATAACCCACCAAACACATGTAACACAAAACACACCAAACACATTAACCCATAACCCACCAAACACATGTAACACAAAACACACCAAACACATTAACCCATAACCCACCAAACACATGTAACACAAAACACACCAAACACATTAACCCATAACACACCAAACACATTGCCCCATAACACCCCAAACACATTAACACATGACACACTAAACACATTAACACGTAACACACCAAACACATTAACACATAACACACCGAACACATTAACACATAACACACCGAACACATTCCGAACACATTGACCCATACCACACCAAACACATTGAAACATAACACATCAAACAAATTAACAAATAACACACCAAACTCATTAACACATAACACACCAAACACAATAACACATGACACACCAAACACATTAACACATAACACACCAAACACATTGACCCATAACACACCAAACACATTAACCCATTAACACATAACACACCGAACACATTAACACATGACACACCGAACACATTAACACATGACACACAGAACACATTAACACATAACACTACAAACACATTGACCCATAGCACACCAAACACATTAACATATAACACACCAAACACATTAACATATAACACACCAAACACATTAACATATAACATTGACCCATACCACACCAAACACATTGAACCATAACACATCAAACAAATTAACAAATAACACACCAAACTCATTAACACATAACACACCAAACACAATAACACATGACACACCAAACACATTAACACATAACACACCGAACACATTGACACATAACACACCAAACACATTGACCCATACCACACCGAACACATTGACCCATACCACAACAAAAAAATTGATCCATAACACAACAAACACATTGACCCATAACACATCAAACAAATTGACCCATGACACACCGAACACATTGACCCATAACACACCAAACACATTGAACCATAACACATCAAACAAATTAACAAATAACACACCAAACACATTAACACATAACACACCAAACACAATAACACATGACACACCAAACACATTGACCCATAACACACCAAACACATTAACACATAACACACCAAACACATTAACACGTAAACACATAGCACACCAAACACATTAACACATGACACACTAAACACATTAACACGTAACACACCAAACACATTAACACATAACACACCAAACACATTGACCCATAACACACCAAACACATTAACACATAACACACCAAACACATTAACACGTAAACACATAACACACCAAACACATTAACACATGACACACCGAACACATTAACACATGACACACTAAACACGTAAAGACATAACACACCAAACACATTAACACATGACACACCGAACACATTAACACATGACACACAGAACACATTAACACATGACACACAGAACACATTAACACATAACACTACAAACACATTGACCCATAGCACACCAAACACATTAACATATAACACACCAAACACATAACACACCAAACACATTAACACATAACACACCGAACACATTAACACATGACACACCGAACACATT
>NW_018479962.1:135542-148223 GCF_002113885.1 Mizuhopecten yessoensis | reverse complement strand
CATAACACACCAAACACATTGACCCATAACACACCAAACACATTAACACATAACACACCAAAAACATGTAACACATAACACACCGAACACAATAACCCATAGCACACCAAACACATGTAACACATAACACACCAAACACATTAACCCATAACACACCAAAAACATGTAACACATAACACACCAAACACATTGACCCATAACACACCAAACACATGTAACCAATAACACACCAAACACATTGACCCATAGCACACCAAACACATTTACCCATAACACACCAAACACATTAACCTATAACACACCAAACACATTAACCTATAACACACCAAACACATTAACCTATAACACACCAAACACATGTAACACATAACACACCAAACACATTGATCCATAACACACCAAACACATTAACACATAACACACCAAAAACATGGAACACATAACACACCGAACACAATAACCCATAGCACACAAAACACATGTAACACATAACACACCAAACACATTGATCCATAACACACCAAACACATTAACACATAACACACCAAAAACATGTAACACACCAAACACATTAACACATAACACACCAAAAACATGTAACACACCAAACACATTAACACATAACACACCAAAAACATGTAACACACCAAACACATTAACACATAACACACCAAACACATTAACACATAACACACCAAAAACATGTAACACACCAAACACATTAACACATAACACACCAAAAACATGTAACACACCAAACACATTAACACATAACACACCAAAAACATGTAACACACCAAACACATTAACACATAACACACCAAACACATTAACACATAGCACACCAAACACATGTACCAAACACATGTAACACATAACACACCGAACACATTAACCCATAACACACCAAACCCATTGACCCATAACACACCAAACACATTAACATATAACACACCAAGCACAGTAACCCATAACACACCAAACACATTAACACATAATGTCAAACACATTGACCCATAACACACCAAACACATGTAACCAATAACACACCAAACACATTGACCCATAGCACACCAAACACATGTAACCCATAGCACACCAAACACATTAACCCATAACACACCAAACCCATTTACCCATAACACACCAAACACATTAACACATAATGTCAAACACATTGACCCATAACACACCAAACACATTAACCCATAACACGCCAAACACATGTAACTCATAACACACCAAACACATTAACCCATAACACACCAAACCCATTTACCCATAACACACCAAACACATGTAACACATAACACACCGAACACATTGACCCATAACACACCAAATACATTAACCCATAACACACCAAACACATTAACCTATAACACACCAAACACATTAACCTATAACACACCAAACACATTAACCTATAACACACCAAACACATTAACCTATAACACACCAAACACATTTACCCATAACACACCAAACACATTAACCTATAACACACCAAACACATTAACCTATAACACACCAAACACATTAACCTATAACACACCAAACACATTAACCTATAACACACCAAACACATTAACCTATAACACACCAAACACATTAACCTATAACACACCAAACACATTAACCTATAACACACCAAACACATTGACCCATAACACACCAAACACATTAACATATAACACACCAAGCACATTAACCCATAACACACCAAACACATTAACACATAGCACACCAAACACATGTAACCCATAACACACCAAACACATTGACCCATAACACACCAAACACATTGACCCATAACACAAAAAACCCATTAACCCATAACACACCAAACACATTAACCTATAACACTAAATGCCATCATGTACAGGGCTGAAAACACATAAACCTTAACCAAAATACTGTAAACACATTACACATAAACTAAACCATTATTAACACACTAACGGATATCGTATAAAACACAAACACATCTAACACAGTGAACAATTAAATACGTGAAATAGCAGACAGATAAACACATACCACAATAAATACAACACCCCAATGTACATTTTGCCTATTTTCCGACCCCTCATTCCAAGTTTTTAGTACCCACCCAGTCGATTTCTTCGTGTTTTTGTTCTCCTTTTCTTTAACTAAGTTTTGTATAGTCTCCATTGATACCGGCTCGGCAAATCTCTTACTACTAAGGCCAACATTTTCTTTGTTATCCGTGTCATCCTCATCCGTAATGGCAGAAAGAAGATATTTATCAAATGTCCCCAGATCATCTTGTATAAAGCCTGCTAGTACGTCATCTAGGTCCACATCGTCTTTGTAAGGTTCCATCAGTTGTGATTAATACAATCTTTTACCTGTAACTGAGCGAGATCGGGGTTTCTCGCACCTCAGACAGAGATATCCCACGTCATACCCCATGCTAGATTTTTCTTTCTCGTCCGATTTGTCTTGCACCTTTACGTGACATTTCGCGGAACTTTTACACTGCGATGTATTCATCCGCGCGTTAACTGCTTGAAATTGACAATTTGCATTATAAATGTTCTGTTTTGTTGTTATATGTATAGTTTTGATATTGTTATATATCTTATGTTGTAGATAAAATATAATCTACACTGTGAAATTCGTTGTCATCTATGTAAGAACGGATAGCATTTTACGCGTAAGCATTCAAATTAAGCTTAAGTAGTGAAGAGGTCATTATCATTTGAGGTCCCAGAAGGTATACTTGACGTTTTTAGCAAAAACTAAAAGGTGCGAACTAAAAGGTGCGAGAAAAAAATCAATTACCTGTAACTGAGCAAGATCAGGTTATCTCAGTCTCGGGCTAAGATTCCGTAACATTCCAACCTCGGCTTACGCCTCGGTTGGGAGGTGCGAGAAAAAAATCAATTACCGACTGAGATTAATAGAATCTCTCACCCCCTTGTGGGTGAGATAGGGGAATCTCAACCCGAGGGGGAAGATTATTAAGTTGCTAAACACGAGACTTTGGCGAGTGTTTAGCAACATACGAATCTTTTCCCGAGATTATATTTTATCTACAACATTAAATATCTAACAACATCAAAACTCTACATATAACGACAAAACAGGACATTTCTAATGCAAATTGTCTATTTCAAGCAGTTAACGCGCGGATGAATACATCGCAGTGTAAAAAAATCCGCGAATTGTCACGTAAAGGTACAAGACAGATCGGACGAGATAGAAAAATCTAGCATGGGGTATGACGTGGGATATCTCTGTCTGAGGTGCGAGAAAAATGTATGTCGTCAAAATCATTAAATGGTTCTTCTTCGGACAGATCTGGCGAAGAATTTTTTACGTAATCTGAAATTTTGACCTCGAAGTTCGAACTGATTGAATAGATTTGGGTTTTCACACACTTCAAATCACGTGACACTATATAGGCTCTCGCGGATATGTCAGTCATCACACTCGAGGGGCGGGGCTCAACACTCGTACGCTTCGCGTACTCGGGTTGAACCCCGCCCCTCTCGTTGTGATAACTGACATATTCGCTCGAGTCCATGATATAACTCTTACTTATATAACACAGTAAACTTATTAACTAATAAAAAACCAAACATATAAAAGTATAACATAGTAAATATATATAGCACCAACGGGATAAACACATCTAAACAACAAACACATATAAACAACAAACACACAAAGCAATAATACACTAAACACTGGAACATTTCACTCGGTGAAATAAAAACAGTACTCCCAATTCAAAGTCAACTTTCTACAATGCATTGTTAAAAAATCATCTTTTTGTAAATACATCATCGACCATATCTCAATGCGCATGTCAATGTCAATGCTGCCACAATACCATTTAATGTCATTTCTCATTGTGACGTGAAATCACGTAGGCCTGTGTAGGTGTGCTAGGTAAACTCCGGTAAGTGTGTATACGGGTGAAGGCGATCAGGACACTAACCTTAATAACGCAATCATAGCTCAATAGTATGTCAAACAGATTTCAAATGAAATCAAACAGAATGAGATTTACTTTTTAGTAGCAATAATATTATGATACACACAGGCGAGAGAGAATTCCACATGATCATTGAGAATGTTTCCACTTTGATGTTCTTGTATAAATATATTACCAGTTTATTGATTTTTGATAGATTGCTTTGCGTTGTACCTTTGAGACACCTACCACGAGTCATAATCATGATCAGATAGGTAATGACAGACTAGCTGGCAGCTAGAGCGTCAAGTGTTCCTGTCCAGTTGTCGCTGTATAGTTGTATATGGTTAATCCTATTGTTAACCATGTGGATAAGGCGTTCTACCGTCTACCGTCACCGTAGCCCTCCACTACCGGGTCGTAGGTTCGTGGCCTACGTGGGGAAGTCGTCAGTAACTGATCGCAGGTCGGTTTTTTCTTCTCCGGGTACTCCGGTTTTCCTCTACAAACAAAGCATGTCTTGTCCTTATATGAGTAGAACTGTTTAAAGGACGTAAAGCATTAACAAACCAAACCCAAACAACACCCACTTTCTTTATAAAAAAAAAAAATTGAAATAAATAAATGAATAAAATTAGAAAATAATAGAAATACGCTAAAAGTCAATTGAAATAATCAGTACGTGACTATAATTATCATCATTCAAAACCGTTTGGAGACGAAGTCGTGAGAATGATCGACGCGATTACGTGGCCGCGGAGCACATTGCATAACATCATTTTTCACCACGATTGTTTATATTCTCCCAGGTAATCCATTAAACTGAAGGCGTGTTTTGTTAATTTAACATTTAGCTGCATTCTGTTCAAAATTACATCCCTATAATTCTAAAACAGGATTACAGTCAAATCGAAATACCGGCGTAAGGACGTTATGCATATTTGTCTGTCGTCCTGTCCAGAGTTATAGGACAATATTAGGAGAATGATGGTCGTTCATGTACTGGTATTTGTTCTGGCTTTAAAAACAAATTTCAGGTACATGTTTAAGTAAGCAAGAGGCCCAACGGACCTGCATCGCTTACCTGGTATCAGTATCACAAAAGTAACCTTAAAAGTGTACTAAGGTCGAATATGTTTAAATGGACTATAAAAAGCGACTGGCTTTTAAATATTACCTATGAATTAGAATATTTCAATAGTCCCGTTAAAATATTTTGACACATTTGACCCATGTGCTATTGAAAATCAAATAAGATAATACAGTAAACAACATGGTTGCTCTGCATCCCAGCACGCAGCTGGCCAAATAGCATCACTATCGGTCTTTTGGTTATTAAAAACAGACCATTTCAATGTTAATATGCATAAGATCAATGTGTCCTTGACATTGGGTCAATATCATTCATATGAACAAACTTGGTACCTGTTCAAAATCCCAGCATGCTACTGACAAACTATCATCAGCCTGTGACTTTTGGTATCGTAGAAGAAGTTGTTTTATGAGTTTAATACAATTGACCTATGTGACCTTGAAAACTTGTCTAAATCATTCGTTTAGACAAACTTCGTAGCTCTTCATCTCGGTATGCTAGTAGCAAAATATGAAGTTATTCAGGATTCAGATGAAGTCATTTCATTTTGTTAACACACTCGACTCCTGTGACCTTTAACATATGTGGAGGCCAATTATGCGACCAGAATTGATAGCACTTCATCCCAGCATGCGAACAGCCAAATATCATCACGTTGTGAGTTCCGGTTATTCAGAAGAAGTCATAAAAACGTTTCCAACACATTTAACCCTTGTGACGTCGCATAGTATCCTTAACCCAAGCATGCACCTGACCAAATATCACAATCCTATTATGGTTAGTAATTCAATGTTTTTAACCTATTTTGAACCCTGAAACCTTAGAAGTGTGTCAGGGTAATTTATTTCAACATACTGTATAGCCTCTAATCCCAGCATGCCACTGGTCAAATATCCTCAAAGTATACCTCTTTGTTATTCAGAAGAAGTTATTTAAAGACTTTCAACACATTTGATCCCTTGAACTTGAATATGAGTGAAGGTTATTTATTTCAATAAAATCAATAGCCCTCATCCCAGCATGCTACTGGTCAAAAATCACTATCCTGTGACAATTTAGTTAATTAAAAGCCGTTTAATGGGTTCTAACACTTCCGACAACTGTAACCTTGAATATTTGTGAAGGTCATTCATTTGAACAAACTTGATAGCCTTTCATTCCAGCATGCTACTGGGCAAATATCTCTCTAAGCTTTTTGGCATTTCAGAAGGAGACATTTGTATATTTCAACACATCAGACTCTGTGACCTTGTACATGGGTCAAGGTCATTCTTTTGAACAACATTTATTGCATTTCACCCCCGCATGTTACACGTACAAACCAAATATCATCAACCTATGTTTCGTTGGTTATCCAGAAGAAGTCATTTAACTCATTCAACCCTGAAGACTCATTTGAACTCTTTCAATTCAAAGGTTGGAATAAGTTCATCAAGAAACTTCAGTGGTGAATGGGTTAAAGGGGTTCAGTACAGTTGGTCGCTGTGATCTTGTGCAAAGGTAATTAATTGAACATACTTGAAAATATCATTACCTTAGAACTTTTGGTTACTTTAATGTTTTTAACACATCTGACCCATGTGACCTTGACTATTGTTGAATGTCATTCATTTAAATAAACTTGATTGCTATTTATATATGAGCATACAACGCTAGGCCTTTAAGTTATTCAGCAGAAGTCGTTTAAAGTTTTGAACACATTTGCCCCCAATGACCTAGAATACGGGTCAAGGTCATTCTTTTGGAAAATATATAATGATAATAATAATAATTCGAGGTTCAAATATACCGCTTTATCACAACCTAGTTCGTAGGTCGTCTCAAAGCGATTCACAAATTATTATCCGTGGTTATAGGGCCTTTGTAACCAGCCAATACCTTTCTCAACTCCCTGGGGACCATACAGTCGGACCTGCCATTTCGGCGCTAACAGCTAGCATTCAACAATTCTAGCACTGCCAAAGCACTGCGTAATAATTCACAGCTGAGTAGACTGGAACAAGCGGAGTAAAGTAACTTGCTGAAAGATACAACACAGTGCCGTTCCGTGACTCGAACCCGCAACCCTTCGGTCACGAGCCCGGCGCCCTACCACTTGACTTCCCTGCCTCCATATAAATAGACTTTGTAAGCAGTATCTTCACTCGGGGCACCTTGATCTCTAAGAAGAAGTCGTTTGAACCAAAATGTTGACTCCGGGCGGGCGGTCAATGGACGCCGCACTATGGCATAAGCTTACTTGGTCCCTCATCCCAGGTGAGTTAAAATGTAAGTTAACATTATGACGTCACAATCGTCATAACAACACAATCAGCACGCCAAAGTATCTGACTTTGGAGGATCTATATAGCCCTGCAGGTCAAATGTAACGTTATAACCTGGTTGATTAACATCTTACGACAATCTGATTGGTCAAAATCCCGAAAGATATGATGGTTGGAGTCCTTTGACTTCGTGCATCTCCATTGAGGACATTCATCCGCGTGGTAGTACCGTATTGGATTCTTCAATGTTCCGATAGGGACTAATTAAGACACTGTTAATCATGCATGTATTGACGCATCAGACCGTTACGTACATAACTGGTATCGCTGAAATGTCCAAATAGTTGTGGAATTCTTGCACATGTATTTACAAACTTATTTCGTAATATAAATTCTTACGCGGCCTGACTCATTTTCAAAACAACGAGATTAATTAATCAACATTATCATAAAAATGTGTTAGCACATCTCGTTACTGCCGTTATCATGTTAATATACGTTTGGAATTAAAAAAAACACCCTCGAAACGCGTTAAAGCTTTTCTGAAAATTAACTAGCTCGAGTTAGATAAACAACAGTCACTCGTTTTTAGAACCCCTGTGTAAATAAATAAAAAGCTATGTACACAAGATCGCCGAATACACGGCTGCGTATGGCATTGTCACGGAGGAGCGTTCGTCAGGATACGGAACCACACATAACACTGTATTAGTTTAAGTGCTAAATGGATGATCAAAAGAACACGTGATCAGTTGGGAATACCATTTGATTGAAATTAGAAGGCCTGGTTCTGTTTTTAATCTAGATAACCAGCGTGTGACCAATATTCAAAATATACATTTCATTTCCTGAAAAATAGCATCGTGATTCGTCTGGATTGGGTACCATACAGTCTCGGAAAAAGCTATAGATTTTGACAATAACTATCCAGTCGCGTTTTTGATAATATACTTTTTTTCAATCGTCAGATGGAAACGTAATTACAATTGGGCCCAGCTGGTCCATTAATTGACGGTCCACGTGCTATATATGTTGGCGTCCCTCGCGGTCATCAGTAGAATTGGATGTAGATGTCTGTGCTGCTGATGGCCACTAAGTCCCTAGGGGATCTAGATAGGCATGGTTTTCAAGCTTGCAATTCTGTGTTTGTAGCGTATAGTAGTAACTCGCTGACATATCAGCTATCATTTCGTGTACAGGTAGGCTGTCCTTACCCTGGTTATACAGGTACACTACGATAGGGTAACGTTTATATAATGGTAGAGAGACACTTACAGTGTTATCACAACCAATATAACCTACATTTACAACTTTGACGGGACATGCTACCGGCAGTAGGAGGCGGCTCTACTCTTAGGAACAAGGACAATTTGATGATCGTAGCAATCAGTGATTGGAGCTATAGACAGCACTAACACGACTGGTATCGGTGGAGTATTTACCCAGTTTATTACGTGAAGATTAGCCTATGCCGGAGTCCACTTCTCACAAGAAGAAGTATAGCCGTGACTCTGTTCCTGCGAACCACTGGGTCAGAAGGTACAGAATGATCACTAGCATCGATGATTTGAGATCTTTGAGGTTTTGGAAGGCGGTTGGTGCCGAGTTTCTCGGAACGTTGCTACTGGTGATGGTAGGATGTGGCTCGTGTGTAGCTTGGGATGCTGACAACAAAGTGGTCCAGATCGCATTCTGTTTCGGACTTAGTGTAGCCACTATTGTATGGAGCATCGGACATGTAAGTGGGGGACATATAAACCCGGCTGTCACGTGTGCATTCTTCATCACGCGCCAAATAAGTCTTGCGCGCGGCGTTCTCTACATTGTGGTCCAATGTCTTGGAGCAATAATTGGAGCGGGCTTGTTGAAGGGGATGACACCTCCCAGCCGCCAGGACACTTTGGGGGCCACCGTGCCACACAATGACGTAGATGGTGGCAGAGCGTTTGGAATTGAATTTTTTATCACCTTTATCCTCATTTTTACCATTTTTGCGACATGTGACAAAAAACGTAAGGATCTTGGCGGTTCCTTCCCGTTGTCTATCGGCCTCGCGGTTACCATGTGTCACCTGTTTGCAGTAAGTATACCATGCTTGTCGATGGGCCTCTTTACTGTGATCTTATTAACATGTAATACGTCCTGTTTTCACAACTGTCAAACATATCTCACCCTAGAGTGGGATTGCGTGTTATGACGTCACGAAGTGATGATAGGAAAATTATATTTTATTAGTAGTGTACGTGAAAATATGATATGTCGCTAGTTACTCTGTGATATTAGGAACATTTAATCTTTTATTAAGACCGTTTGTCTCGTGCGGGGTTTCTATACCCAATGGGCTGACATTCCTCCATTCCCAACGTTTACTTGTGATATCTTTATTTAATCCGGATATCTCTTAATCCGCATAGGTCTCAATACGGATATCTCTTTATCAGCATAGCTCTCAATAAGAATATATCTTAAGAGGGACATTTTAATCCGGATATCTCTTAGTCCACATATCTCTCCAAACGGAGATCTCTTAATAGGGACATTTTAATCCAGATATCCTATAATACGGATGTATCATCATTACTGACAACCATTTGACCCGTCTAGGTCAAACGACCAATAAACATATGTAAACAGGTGTTTTATGTAATGTATAATGGTTAAATTTCGTATTTCATGAGTAACAGTTTCATGACAAATATTAGAGTCCTGTATTTCTGTATGATGTTATGTAGATGCCCAGATCACATCACGTACCCAACATGGAAGTAGCCAGTTTGAGACGTATCGCCGTTAAGACCGTTAAGTTGTGGAGTTGTTGTTAAGATAAGGTAAATTCCTGTATTGAAAGGATTTCTTTCATCTGCGACCCTTTGACCGTTGACATACAACTCAGAGGACGTCGTACACATATAAAGGACCCATCTCTCTGGATAGGAAACGTCCACTCAGAATATCGTACACTTGTGAGGTTAATATTGGAATAATTCAAAATATAGAATACTTTTCTTGTGTTTGAAGTTTGAAAAACTGAAATAAATTCATAAATATAAGGAGAATTTTGTCAGGTGATGCGATGTTGTGTGAAATTTATTTGATCTTTAGTTTCACATGTTGACCTTGACATTTAAATCGAAATTAAAACAATTAGTACTGGCCACACAGTTACTTCAAAACGCAAATATTAGAGGGCAGTTATATTTGGATACAAATATTGATTGGTCGGGGGTTGCATCATTCAGACATTTCATTGGTGTGGTAAACTATCAATGAAAGGGCTCAATGTGCAAGGTGGCGTTTTTTGTTCCCTCACCTACTGTAGTCACACGGAGAATGGCATTGCATTTGATTATGAAATGCACCTTCTCAGGAGGGTGTTCAATGCATGTATTTTTTATGTAATGGCGTTTTAATAAAAACGGCCATTTTCAATCATTAAGTCTTCCTGTTTTTTTTGTTGACTTTTGTACTATTACATAGCTTGCTGCTTGGCTGATAGGAGCGAACCATACAACATAAATATGAATTACAGTAGTTAATATATGTACGTGTTAGGCGAGCTTCATGCAATATTGATGTAACCGAGGAGCTTTATATAGGTATGAATATAAAACTCCGTCAATCCTTATAATGATGTTATACTGTAAAACGGGTCGTTTTTGCGTGGGCTTTATTTTCGCAGTTTCGGAATTGCATATTGAGTAATTTAGCTACACGTTATATTATTGTATCTGTATGAAAGTAATGCAACATGTTTGCTATATATTCTGTTTGCATTATCGCCCGTCATAATACCGTTAATGAGTCTACTTGTCTCGTCTGAGTGTGCTGTAACCCAATGTATGATCGGGAGAGGCGACTAATGTGGAGACCACTGCAGCTTCAGGAGTTTTTCTTTTGGTGACAAAAAATGCTCAGCTCTCCCTATTGCAACACCTTGGAGGTTTTTCGTTTGTTGTCTTTCTACTCTTTCTCTTCCCGGCGGTGTTTCCCTAGACACCCGTCCTTATATGACTCACTGTACTTTTGGTAGCCTATATAATGTATACCAGGAACCTCTCGCCATACGATGGTGAAATCCTTATTCGTCCGGTGTTAATTTCGCCACTGTTGTTTATTACGGAAGCCTGTACGGGCCACCGAGAAAAAAATGCTATGTCGTAATAACGACTTACTATCTCGAAATAACTATATAGCTAAGTCGTTACGTCTTAGATAGTAAGTCGTTATTGCGAGATAATAAGTCGTATGTCGTTATTACGACAGAACATTTGATTTCTCTGTGGCCCGTACCGGCTTCTGTAGTTCCGAATGAACAAAATCGGCCTCAATACATAGGCAGAACACTGCGAAAGTTGAGCTGCGGCGGCAATTTCCCGATCTACAGTACTTGGTTCGATTGGACAGAACATGTCAGGATGGTTGCCCTATGTGGCGGAGGAGACGCTTACACTTCCGGGTTTTGAGGGAGTTCATGTTGCTCTTACTTTTGTTTTGTCGTCTTTTTCACTTCCTGTTGCTTTTCAATCTTATCGACATTTCGTGAGGGGTGTATATCATTTACTGTTTTCAGTATAGGTAACAACTTCACCGACATATATCTGAAGATGACATCTGACTCGGTAAACATTGTTCGTCTACATCATATACATAAATTAAACACGTGCTCTTGTTAAATTTCGCATTTCATGGACAAACACAAATTTTTTTTTGTGTGTCAAAAAGCTGCACTTCAATACTCGACAAACACATATCGTAGATAGGGCTTTAAAACAATCCTGCTTTTAAACAAGTTTTTTAAATTATGCTTTTATCGTGCATACAGGGCTTTTTATTATATTTTTATTATAACTAAGTATAAAGAGACCGTCATATAGAGATAACTAGGTTTACCTGTGAAGCAGGTGTAAATACTGCGTACGAAGGGTTAACAGCGCAGAACTGTGAACACTCCCCATCTCTTGTACTGCACATTCTCGTTTCTCTCATGAATAATTCAAGTGGTGGAAATAATAGCGTTTCGCTGAATGCCCAAATCGCAATTTTGTTATGGAAAGTTTAGCCTTTGAAACGAATTGGTTTCCACGTAGATAACGACAGTATCAACTATGGGGGGTATGTTATGTACCCGTGTCTAGAGTGTACGTGTTTTATGTATCCAGTATAGGTAAACAGGCAGAACACCTCATCATTATCAATGGTTGTTGGAATATATGTTTTGTATAGGATGAAGATACATGAAGGGGGGGGGGGCGCAAGGGAGAGGGATGGGTACAAGAGGGAGGTTGGGTGAGAGAGGGAGCGGGAGGGGACTGAGACAGGGAAAGTTGTAATACAGGAAAGGAGGAGGGACGTAAGGAAGGAGAGGGAGGAGTAAAGAG
>NW_018479962.1:63127-134624 GCF_002113885.1 Mizuhopecten yessoensis | reverse complement strand
TCGTTGTAGAGTATACCACTGCTTGTTAGTGTCGTTGTAGAGTATACCACTGCTTGTTAGTGTCATTGTAGAGTATACCACTGCTTGTAAGTGTCGTTGTAGAGTATACCACTGCTTGTCAGTGTCGTTGTAGAGTATATCACTGCTTGTTAGTATCGTTGTAGAGTATACCACTGCTAATTAGTATCGTTGTCGTGTATACCACTGCTTGTTAGTGTCGTTGTAGAGTATACCACTGCTTGTTAGTGTCATTGTAGAGTATACCACTGCTTGTGCTTGTTAGTATCGTTGTCGTGTATACCACTGCTTGTTAGTGTCATTGTAGAGTATACCACTGCTTGTGCTTGTTAGTATCGTTGTCGTGTATACCACTGCTTGTTAGTGTCATTGTAGAGTATACCACTGCTTGTGCTTGTTAGTATCGTTGTCGTGTATACCACTGCTTGTTAGTGTCATTGTAGAGTATAATACTGCTTGTTAGTGTCGTTGTCGTGTATACCACTGCTTGTTAGTATCGTTGTCGTGTATACCACTGCTTGTTAGTGTCATTGTAGAGTATACCACTGCTTGTTAGTGTCGTTGTAGAGTATACCACTGCTTGTTAGTGTCGTTGTAGAGTATACCACTGCTTGTTAGTGACATGGTAGAGTATACCACTGCTTGTTAGTATCGTTGTAGAGTATACCACTGCTTGTTAGCTGTATATCAGAAACACAATGCCATGATACCTCTCCATCTGATTTCTTTCACTTAGGTTGGGAACTTATATATTAAACAGGTCAGCTGGAAAGACACGCAGCATGTAATGATATTAGTGAAACCTAATTGAGTAAATACGAAATGTAGACAAAGAAACGAATCTATTCTGAGATACGTAGACTAAGATTTGCAAATCGAGATACATAGACTAAGATTTGCAAATCAAGATACATAGACTAAGATTTAGAAGAGATATACACTAGGAAATATGGACTAAAATATGGATTAAGATATGTAGAGTAAGAGCTATGGGCTAAGCGACGAGGGGTAAGAAACGGAATTAAAAGATGTTGGCTAAGATATTTAGTGTAAGATATTTAGTTTTATTTATAAAGACTAAGATATTTCGGCTGTTCTGTCCAGCTGGTGACAGTACACGCCGTTCTACACATGGCATGCCTCTCTATGTATATCATACTCAGTATAAGTATCACAAACATGGAAGTATATTTCAACCATAGCAACTTATTCTGATAGTTTTCTGGAATTTGTCGAGATATAGGGGCCAGAAACTTCCAATCATAATCCCAAATACTTGTAACGATTTATTGACCTGAAGAGTACGCTTGACGTCTATGGATCTGACAAAGGCACCAATACCACCATCAAATACAAATTAAACAAAACCTTTTATAGATAGCCAAACGACATAACATGAATTAAAATAGCTTTATATCACAACAGATAGGTATGATTAGCTTAAAGGGAATCCGCAATCGGGAATTGTCGGCATTCTCCGTAAACGAGCATTCCTTATCGGGGAGTCTGAGGAGTAGCATATTTGCTCCGGATTGATTTAAAGGACTTACACAACTAGATCATTTACTATATGTTGTTACCAAACATTTTAGCTAATAACTTTAATATTTGAAGTTCAAAACTAGTGACAACTGTCTAGATTCATAAATTCATACCTTGCAAAGGCTACAAAATGACTTTTTTGGTAGGTTTAGTGGCATATTGGAGTGTCACAGCGCCAAAAAGTTGACAACCGCAAGTTTACAAGCAAAACCGGTGACCCAAAACAGAAACGCCCCTAGACATTTTGCCCCTGAGCAAATCCGCACACAGACATGGAAATATATCAAAAGTATATGTTTTTCAAAAGCTAAATACCTGAACATTTAATTTGTCTAAAAATCTGTCATTAGTTCCTTAGTAAACTCCTTCAGTGGCCCAGTGATTAGCCGGAACTTATTTTAGATTGGAACTACAAATGTATGAAACACTTGCTGATTGGCTGATTTAGTTGTGTGAGTCCTTTTAGAAAACGATCGCGTCATCTATAAATGGTGGTACCTGCATGTAATGAAAATTATAACTTAAAATTAGGTCTGTAAAATTATCACTGTGTTCAATTTTAATTCACTGTGGAGCTAAAACCAATTGCAAAGAAAACCAATCCTGGGTATTACGTTCAATATGCAATGATTCTTACTTGAGAATGAAAAAATCTATTAATATTTAGAATGAAAGACGAAAGGAGCTATGCCAGGCATAAACACTTGTAAGAAATCCGATGATTGTTATTACTTCAGAAAGCCGTATAACGATATCATAGTTTAAGGTCACTAGGAGGCGTAATCTATAGCCGTGTACTATACTATACAAACGAGGTTGTGTAGTCCTTGTGCGGTCGTTATCTATACCTACACCGAAACATCTGGAGAACGCGGACACGGGGTAGATATACCGACGTACATTCTACACTGGGTTGTGAGGGAGTGCGCCAGTAAATTATCGGCTTATCATTTTGACATATATTATGTTGATAATACCGAGTATTTGACTAATTGACGCTCGTTGATTGTCATATCAGATGTTGACCATTTACTGAAAGTAGACATTTGAACAAGACAAGTTTAACATTTCTCAGCCTAATCTTAACTGTCAACCTCTGTAAGCCAAGACTTACTAACAAGCTATAACCTCTGCGCTATAAGTCAATATTTACTAACAGGCCGAAACATATACCCATAATTAAATGCTTACATATTGCCTGTAGCCTCTAAGCCATAGGCTATGTTTCTAGCGAGTTGTAGCCTCTAAGCCATAGGCTATGTTTCTAGCGAGCTGTAGCCTCTAAGCCATAGGCCATGTTTCTAGCGAGCTGTGGCCTCTACGCCAGAAGTCTATGTTTAAAATGTACTAGTTACTGTAACCTCTATCTATGCTAATAAACAAGCCGTAGCCTCTAAGCCACGAGTCTGTGTTTACTAGCAAGCTCTAGCCCCTAAGCTAAAAGTAAAGCTGTACTATATTTATAAATCTGCTGTATCTAAACCATAAGTCAGGGTTAACCACCAATTGAAGCCTCTATGTCTAGAGTTTATGTTTACCACACAAATCTACCCTCTAAACCGGAAGTAAATGTTTACAATCACTTACTGACTGTTGCGACAAACGTCGGGGATTACCACAGAACTCTTGTATCTATTAATCTAGGTTTACCACGAAAGTTTAAACTAATACATCAAGGTTTCCACATAACGTTTTGCCTCTTTAATTTACTTTTACCTCCGAAATCTAATTAATTTACAAATTGAAAAAACCCATTTGATTTAGCACCCTATCTAGCTAGAATACGCCACTCTAAAGCGCTTTACAGTGCATAGATATACAATAAGCATATGTATTAATCAATACAATTTTGAGGAATTCACAGGAGCTGCCTTATCAGGCGCTTACTTCTAGTCTTATGCCACCTAGCTAGTATATCCCTATGCGTGTATGCCTGCGTGTGTGCTAGAGATGTAATGTGTTCTGTTTGTAGTGGGACCGTGCTTCTAACGGTATCATTTATAGTTCCAGCTCACTTAAATGCTACAGCACTGATGCCACAACATCCACCCCAGACTATTGTGTATTCCACCTGGGTTGTTGGAGTTGTGTGGACAGGAGAAAATCACTTTCTCTGAATATACATTACGACGGCTTCGGGATCGAACCCCGGCCGCCTGCGTGGAAGGCCGAAGTGTTAACCACTCGACCAATCCGCCCATAATAGATTACATCAGATATATCCCTTTTATACATGCAGGTTCACCACCAGACTCTGGTCTCTATCAATCTAGGCTTTCACTTACAGTGAACTTACCGGACCGCAACGATAGATAACTCTGTAGACTCTTTGTGCTGTCTATTATTATTCACTTAGTTTTAAAATCTTTGAGTGTCCGGTTGAGTGCATACAATAACTATATATGATTTACTAACACTTAACAATTATAGGTGTGCTGAAACCTATAGCTAATCTTACTACAGTTACACGACTACCTCACTTACTTACAGAAGCATGTTTTGGGGGCCGCGTTGGCCGATTGGTTAAGGCGTCTGACCGTCTACGATCACTAACCCTCTACTACTTGGTCTCAGGTACTGGCTGCAGGTCGGTGGTTTTTCTTAGGGTACTCCGGTTTTCCTCCACCACCAAAACGTGTCACGTCCTTAAATTAACATGTTAATAGGACGTTAAGCAAAAACATAGTCCAGGTGTATTCTATTATTTCTGAAATACATTTAGAAAAAACTCTATAAAACTGGGAACTAGCCAAGGCTATGACTGCAACTGTTGTATCTTGTTCTAAGATGTTGTCGTCTTAAACCGCTTCCGTCTGAACACTGTTCCAAACATGAACCCTTCAATACGAGAACGCATTTACTTATAGGAGCTGAGCATGGATGTTTGTAACAAATATAAACTGATTGCAGTTTTTATAAGAAAATGATCAAATCCATAGCATGTGTTTAAGAATTACGGTTTCCCTGTCTATGTGTTTTTACCGGGTGACTTGAGCCGTGCCTTACATGCTCAATGGTTTTCAATGGAATTCTACAGTGTTCAACAAAGTCGTCCCAAGCTTCATATTCCGTTACTTCAAACAGTATTCCGTGATGAATGTGGCCTCCACTTTTGCTCTATATAGCATGTCTACCACAACAATGTATGGCTAGCTATAGCGGTCTGGATTACCAAAGCCTGTATTACTGGAGTTTTTCGAAACTGGTGGTTTAATGTTTGGGGTACTGAGGTATCGCCTGGTGTAATCAGACTTTAGTTGGTGGTTTGATGTTTGAGGTACTGAGGTATCGCCTGGTGTAATCTGACTTTAGCTCGTGGTTTAATGTCTGAAGTACTGAGGTATCGCCTGGTGTAATCTGACTTTAGCTGGTGGGGAAACATCTTCTTTTTCGTCTTTGGCAAACGCAACTTACTTGTTCCTCCGACTCTTATTCTTCAATACCAGTGAATCTGTCTGGATTTTGTCTTTCGTTGTATATCCACAATCACTAAATTGTCAGAAGTTGTGTTTCAAATCTTTTACGGCTTGTAGATATTCGCTTTCATTTGTTCTTTCTGAGAGAATGAAAATGAGATTCATCAAGTTGGAGTTTTGCTTTTCAAGATCCTCCGTATTTCTTCGAAATTTGTAAAAGTGTCTTTTTGAAACATTCAACAATGTCCCTTTCAAGTTCTTCTATTTTCTTCTTTATTTTTGTCGTCGCATCTTTCTCCGCCACCCTTTTCATCATCGCCCCTATATTCGCCATCCTTGTCATTTTTAATACATTTACAACGAAACGTTGGACTTATGTCCTTATGCTTTCCAGAGTTGGAGCAGTTTGTTTATAATTCTTAAAGGCCCAGTTGGTCCCCGGGGTGCTAGTGAATATGACTAAATATTAATGTCACAGATATTCAGGCTACATCCAATACGCAGTTTTTCCCTTAAAAAATACGGCCATATTTTCAACATATGCTGGACGAGTCGTCTAGTGTATTCCTCCTCTTTCCGTGTATCACTATATATGTAGCTACAGTGTTATTTGGCACTCAAACTTATTTAGGTTTATTTTTTTAAGGTAATGATCAGTAGAATGTCCGTGTAATCGTAGACAGACGACGAGGAAAGTTCACTAGTCTGATCTACGGGTTAGTTAAAAGAACAGGGTAGTCCAATATTAACATATCTTAACTTATATTGAGAGCTGTCTGCTTGTCTGAATCACGCTCTCAGTATTTGAGCAGCTTGGCATAAAAAGCTCTTCACATCTACTCCATAATAACACGATTTCAAAAACTATAAACATAATTACGAGCGGGGGTTATTGGTTTTAAAACAGTGTGTAAAGGGGTTCGCTAGTTTTTATAAGATACTGTTCCTGGTTAAAGTGAATTTCAGTACTGTTTACATTGTCGATTAAATGTTTGATCCAGCGTTATTGAAGTATTTAATGAGCCCTTACGTGTCTTCTACTTAAAGAAACTGATGATCGGACAGTCAGTGAATACTACATGCATCATGACCAAGTTGTCGTAGGGTCTGGTCAAGTCTTGTCCTATTCCAGTCGCTGTAGGGTCTGGTCAATTCTTGTCCTATCCCATTCATTGTAGGGTCTGGTCAAGTCTTGTCCTATCCCAGTCGCTGTAGGGTCTGGTCAAGTTTTGTGCTAGCCCATTCATTGTAGGGTCTGGTCAAGTCTTGTCCTATCCCAGTCATTGTATGGTCTGGTAAAGTCTTGTCCTATCCCTGGCATTGTAGGGTCTGGTCAAGTCTTGTCCTATCCCAGTCATTGAAGGGTCTGATCAAGTTTTGTCCTATCCCAGTCGCTGAAGGGTCTGATCAAGTCTTGTCCTATCCCAGTCGTTGTAGGGTCTGATCAAGTCCTGTCCTATCCCAGTCGTTGAAGGGTCTGATCAGGTCTTGTTCTATCCCAGTCGTTGTTGGGTCTGGTCAAGTCTTGTCCTATCCCATTCATTGTAGGGTCTGATCAAGGCTTGTCCTATCCCAGTCGTCGTAGGGTCTGGCCAAGTCTTGTCCTATCCAAGTCGTTGTAGGGTCTGATCAAGTCTTGTCCTATCCCAGTCGTTGTAGGGTCTGGTCAAGTCTTGTCCTATCCCAGTCGTTGTAGGGTCTGATCAAGTCTTGTCCTATTCCAGTCGTTGTAGGGTCTGGTCAGGTCTTGTTCTATCCCAGTCGTTGTAGGGTCTGGTCAAATCTTGTCCTATCTCATTTATTGTAAGGTCTGGTCAAGTCCTGTCCTATCCCAGTCGTTGTAGGGTCTGGCCAAGTCTTGTCCTATCCAAATCGTTGTAGGGTCTGATCAAGTCCTGTCCTATCCCAGTCGTTGTAGGGTCTGGCCAAGTCTTGTCCTATCCAAGTCGTTGTAGGGTCTGGCCAAGTCCTGTCCTATCCCAGTCGTTGTAGCGTCTGATCAAGTCTTGTCCTATCCCAGTCGTTGTAGGGTCTGATCAAATCTTGTCCTATCCCAGTCGTTGTAGGGTCCGGCCAAGCCTTGTCCTATCCCAGTCGTTGTAGGGTCTGGTCAAGTCTTGTCCTAGCCCAGTCGTTGTAGGGTCTGGCCAAGTCTTGTCCTATCCAAATCGTTGTAGGGTCTGATCAAGTCTTGTCCTATTCCAGTCGTTGTAGGGTCTGGTCAGGTCTTGTTCTATCCCAGTCGTTGTAGGGTCTGATCAAATCTTGTCCTATCCCAGTCGTTGTAGGGTCTGGTCAAGTCTTGTCCTATCCCAGTCGTTGTAGGGTCCGGCCAAGTCTTGTTCTATCCCAGTCGTTGTAGGGTCTGGCCAGGTCTTGTTCTATCCCAGTCGTTGTAGGGTCTGATCAAGTCTTGTCTTATCCAAGTCGTTGTAGGGTCTGATCAAGTCTTGTCCTATCCCAGTCTTTGTAGGGTCCGGCCAAGTCTCCTCCTATCCTAGTCGTTGTAGGGCCTGGTCAAGTCCTGTCCTATTCCAGTCGTTGTAGGGTCTGGTCAAGCTCTGTCCTATGCCAGTCGTTGTAGGGTCTGGTCAAGCTCTGTCCTATCCCAGTCGTTGTAGGGTCTGGTTTAGTCTTGTCCTATCCCAGTCGTTGTAGGGTCTGGTCAAGTCCTGTCCTATCCCAGTCGATGTAGGGTCTGATCAAGTCTTGTCCTATCCCAGTCGTTGTTGGGTCTGGCCAAGTTTTGTCATATCCCAGTCGTTGTAGGGTCTGGTCAAGTCCTCTCCTATCCCAGTCGTTGTAGGGTCTGGTCAAGTCCTGTCCTATCTCAGTCGTTGTAGGGCCTGGTCAAGTCCTGTCCTATCCCAGTCGTTGTAGGGGCTGGTCAAGTCCTCTCCTATCCCAGTCGTTGTAGGGTCTGGTCAAGTCCTGTCCTTTCCCAGTCGTTGTAGGGTCTGGTCAAGTCCTGTCCTATCCCAGTCGTAGTAGGGCCTGGACAAGTCCTGTCCTATCCCAGTCGTTGTAGGGCCTGGTCAAGTCCTGTCCTATCCCAGTCGTTGTAGGGTCTGATCAAGTCTTGTCCTATGCCAGTCGTTGTAGGGTCTGGTCAAGTCTTGTCCTCTCTCAGTCGTTGTAGGGTCTGGTCAAGTCCTGTCCTATCCCAGTCGTTGTAGGGTCTGGTCAAGTCTTGTCCTATGCCAGTCGTTGTAGGGTCTGGTCAAGTCCTGTCCTATCCCAGTCGTTGTAGGGTCTGGTCAAGTCCTGTCCTATCCCAGTCGTTGTAGGGTCTGGTCAAGTCCTGTCATATCCCAATCGTTGTAGGGTCTGGTCAAGTCCTGTCCTATCCCAGTCGTTGTAGGGTCTGGTCAAGTCTTGTCCTATCCCAGTCGTTGTAGGGTCTGGTCAAGTCTTGTCCTATCTCAGTCGTTGTAGGGTCTGGTCAAGTCCTGTCCTATCCCAGTCGTTGTAGGGTCTGGTCAAGTCTTGTCCTATCCCAGTCGTTGTAGGGTTTGGTCAAGTCCTGTCCTATCCCAGTCGTTGAAGGGCCTGGTCAAGTCCTGTCCTATCCCAGTCGTTGTAGGGCCTGGTCAAGTCTTGTCTAATCACACCTTCTGGTATATTATAGTATACCAGAGATATACCATACCGCCTGCTCCTTCTTCAATATTCCCCGAGTTTACGCGGGAAACTGGCCAATGTTGGTCGTAGTCATATTTGTACATTGGTTGTATAATATAGTTATGTAGTATACTTGAGAAGTCTTTGTGAGACCTTTGTTATAATAGTTCCTCAGCTCCTTCATTAGGCGGTTGGTGCTTTATTTCGTTTTTGAAAGAAAGAAAAAAATAGAAAAAGAAGGGCACGCTCTCAAAATCGATGAATTCTCATAGACCATTGTATAACCGACAGTTCGCCCCTGTGTGTATCAGAAATGGAGAAGAATTTCGCACCTTCAGCTCATCAGCATTGTTCTGCCAACCACTCGAATCTCAAATTATAATCTGTCAAAATTATACATGAAGACATTTTAATGTTTATTTTGACCTTCTTATAATTAATAATTATCATATCAATCAAAATCAGTCAGAACTGCTACAAAACCAAAAAGACCAACATGTTTCCACGCAACCGGAAGCGGAAGTCTTAATGTTTACCACCAGACTCTTAATTCTAAAACAAGCAGCCAATGATTACCATTAAAGTATTTCATCAAGGCCACTAAGCAGAGTTTTACATAAAACTTTAAGCTCTCAGCCAGAAATCAGGTTTACAAATAAGGTCTAGATTCAAAAATTAAAGATGACTTTCTAGCAAAAAACACTGTTTACCACCAAGCTCTTTTCTTTATGTTATGATCCATGTTTACCGCGAGCCCCATGACCGAATGTTTATAACCAATCATTAGTTTCTAATCTAGAAATCTAGAACACCTGTCTTTGCTATGTTTTTATTTGTGTGGACTTGATATTAAAAATTGATGTTATCTTGATCGTGAAAATTCATTGTACTAGATATTATACGATTTTTTGAAACATTTCTATATTTTTGTATTTCAGATCCAGTTTACCGGAGCCAGTATGAACACAGCCCGGAGTTTCGGACCTGCTGTTGTGATGGGGGTCTGGGATAAACACTGGGTACGTTTTGTACACAATGTCGTGAAGTACAGATACAAATCAAACTGGCTCATCACACATCCCTGCCTGATTCTTTTTGAACTTGATTATAATTTACAATTTTAACTTTAATCTCACACTTTCAATTTTACAATGAAAGTCCTTTATGGAGTTACGTAACTACAATTGATCTTAACGCAGGAACACCAAAGTAGAAGTCAATAGAAGGACGTTAATGTCATCGATCATGATTTTCAGGGAAAATTATGGATTTACTACATTGGAGCAAAACCCCTTTAACTGATCCCATCTGCGGTTTGGCAACTAAGACGAATTCTATACATTCGGCTTAAATGGAACGATGTTTAAAAACACGTTTTCTGCAATGTTATATACTCCACCTCTACCCCTAATGTTTTAAGCCAAACAATTCATTAGAGCTTCAACAACCCAGGTGGAGTATACATTGGTCTGGGATGGATGTTGCGGTATCTGTGCTGTTCACTCAAGTGAGGTGACACCATAAATGATACCGTTGGAAGCACGGTCCCACTACAAACAGAACACAATACATCTCCAGCACACACACAGGCATACACACATAGGGAGATATTGGCCAGGTGACATAGAACAGAGTTAGCGCCTGATGAGGCAGCTCCTGCGAATTCCTCAAAAATGTATTGATCAATGTATGCTTATTGTATTGTTTGTAAACATTGTATATCTATGTACTGTAAAGCGCTTTAGAGTGGCTTATTCTAGCTAGATAGGGCGCTATATCAAATGTTGTATATCATCATTATTATTGAGAGAAAAAAATACTAATATAAATAGTAGTTATGATACATAGACTAGAAGGCCAGTACTGCGGACATCGGTGACAACGTATCAAACAAGAATTAATTAATCGTCCACATTAATGACTGACTGATGTAAAACTGATTATACCATTCCGTATTGGAATAAGATAATCAAACTGATATTGTCGTTTCACAAATACACTAAGGTACATTAAGGGAATCGCGCACAAGTTGTTCTACAAGTCCTGATTTATATAAATATCTAGTTATCCTTAAGAATAAAATACAACATTCTTGCAGTTTTTTAATATCGTGCATCATTGCATTTTATGAAAACTCCCTTTCTTACTCCTTTTTTAATGATAGGAATATTGACAAGGATGCCCCGTAAAAGTCCCCTTTAATCGCAGCCGGTGTGAAATGTGAAATTGATCGCGTAGGATATTTCAGATCAATTAGTGTTACACTACTAAACTCATCATATGATAACGTTTTTCTATATAACTCAATGATGATAATGAACACACTGATAGTGTAGCCCCGAATCAATGAAGGGTTGTGAATAAAAAGTAAAACCAATCTGAATATAAAGTTGCTTTATCGCTCTTTAGGTAGGATGAACCATAACTAGGAAGGATTACGGCGCGTGAAAAACTCGGGCATCCACTCCGTAAGGCGGGATTTTCATCATCATAGATTCCCCAGATGGGCAAAATTAGCATGTTAAACGTTTGTCGAGTCAGTAAAACCGTTTTAGCGTGAACGAGTTCTATTAATGGAAGACTTTATAGAGAGTAAGATATAAACACTACGAAAGCTGTTTAGATACAGTTAAGATTTCAACAGTTTCAATCTTTAGTCAACATTTCCTTTTACGATAAGTCTGCTGTTGTTAACAATGTGTGTGTAGGGGTGGGGTATAGATCCGTTTCGTTGAAATAATAAGTTGTCAGGTGAGGTTGCCTCTTAAATATTATAACAAGTTGTCAGTATGTGATTGTTATGAATATAGTCAAGTCAATTTTGTTTATTATAGTGTCATATATCACAATTACATCGTACAAGTATATAGTTACACAGTATAAAAACATATAGTAACATAGTAGTAATGTAAATATATATATCAAAATTTTGTTGAGAACAGTAATAATACGTAATATATCAATAAATTAAAACAACGGACGAGAAGCAAAGAGGCAACCATATTCTATGTACAATTAAAACGTCCTAACTGTGTGATTAAACAAAGCTATTCAGTCAATTACCTTTCCACTTTGACAAATAAATACAGGTATATATAAGCAATATAGTGATAATATATCAATTTGATTGAACCTGTCCCAGACGGATAGGTGACAGATGTCGTGCTTTTGCGTTTATTCTTAAAATTAAGATGTTTATTCGGATAGGTTGATTCTCTGATATCTATATGATAAGTCATAAGACAGGAAACCTAGTATACATATTTAACGTATTACTACTGGAGACTGAGATGTGATACCCGGCCATGGGTGTGTGTCCACTATGGGGTAGCTACCTTCTACGATGTTCTAGGCAATACTGTTTGTATACCCGGCCATGGGTGTGTGTCCACTATGGGGTAGATACCCTCTACGATGTCCTAGGCTTTACTGTTTGTATACCCGGACATGGGGGTGTGTCCACTATGGGGGGGATACCGTCTGCGATGTTCTAGGCATTACTGTTTGTATACCCGGACATGGGTGTGTGTCCACTATGGGGTGGATACCCTCTGCGATGTTCTAGGCATTACTGTTTGTATACCCGGACATGGGTGTGTGTCCACTATGGGGTAGCTACCTTTTACGATGTTCTAGGCATACTGTTTGGATACCCGGACATGGGTGTGTGTCCACTATGGGGTAGATCCCCTCTACGATGTTCTAGGCAATACTGATTGTATACCCGGACATGGGTGTGTGTCCACTATGGGGTAGATCCCCTCTACGATGTTCTAGGCAATACTGATTGTATACCCGGACATGGGTGTGTGTCCACTATGGGGTAGCTATACCTTCTACGATGTTCTAGGCAATACTGTTTGTATACCCGGCCATGGGTGTGTGTCCACTATGGGGTAGCTACCTTTTACGATGTTCTAGGCATACTGTTTGTATACCCGGACATGGGTGTGTGTCCACTATGGGGTAGATACCCTCTACGATGTTCTAGGCAATACTGATTGTATACCCGGACATGGGTGTGTGTCCACTATGGGGTAGCTACCTTCTACGACGTTCTAGGCATTACTGTTTGTATACCCGGACATGGGTATGTGTCCACTGTGGGGTAGATACCCTCTACGATGTTCTAGGCTTTACTGTTTGTATACCCGGACATGGGTGTGTGTCCACTATGTGGTAGCTACCCTCTACGATGTTCTAGACATTACTGTTTGTATACCCGGACATGGGTGTGTGTCCACTATGGGGTAGACACCCTCTACGATGTTCTAGACATTACTGTTTGTATACCCGGACATGGGTGTGTGACCACTATGGGGTAGATACCCTCTACGATGTTCTAGGCATTACTGTTTGTATACCCGGACATGGGGATGTGTCCACTGTGGGGTAGATACCCTCTACGATGTTCTAGGCTTTACTGTTTGTATACACGGACATGGGTGTGTGTCCACTATGGGGTAGATACCTTCTACGATGTTCTAGGCAATACTGTTTGTATACCCGGCCATGGGTGTGTGTCCACTATGGGGTAGATACCCTCTACGATGTTCCAGGCATTACTGTTTGTATACCCGGACATGGGTGTGTGACCACTATGGGGTAGATACCCTCTACGATGTTCTAGGCTTTACTGTTTGTATACACGGACATGGGTGTGTGTCCACTATGGGGTAGATACCTTCTACGATGTTCTAGGCAATACTGTTTGTATACCCGGCCATGGGTGTGTGTCCACTATGGGGTAGATACCTTCTACGATGTTCTAGGCAATACTGTTTGTATACCCGGCCATGGGTGTGTGTCCACTATGGGGTAGATACCCTCTACGATGTTCCAGGCATTACTGTTTGTATACCCGGACATGGGTGTGTGACCACTATGGGGTAGATACCCTCTACGATGTTCTAGACATTACTGTTTGTATACCCGGACATGGGTGTGTGTCCACTATGGGGTAGATACCCTCTACGATGTTCTAGACATTACTGTTTGTATACCCGGACATGGGTGTGTTTACACTATGGGGTAGCTACCTTCTACGATGTTCTAGGCATTACTGTTTGTATACATCACACTGAGCACGTTCATCGTACTTCATTTTGTTTGAGTACATTATCATGCCCAGGGATCAAAATTCAGCACGGATAACCATACCGCATGATGAAACGTAAACCCTATCAGAGGAACAAATCAACATATTCCAATGACATCACCTGCAAAGATTCTGTCAGGTGATATTGTTGTGAATGGCAGAAAAAATACGTATTTTACCGCCACAGATGCTTAAATTTGTAACAAGATTCCCATGTCTTTACAGGTGTACTGGTTAGCCCCACCACTCGGAGCGTGCTGTGCTGGTCTCTTGTACGACAATGTGTTTTCCCTGAACGCGTCACTAGAGAAGGCGCGTGGATTTCTCCTGTCCAGTGATTACGACCACGAAGACTTCCCCGCCAAACGAAGAAAGATCAAAGTCATTCACGAGGAAGCAGAAGAACTTAATGTCGACTTGAACCAGAAAGCACCGGAAACGGCCTAAACATTTCCACGCATGCGTAATGGAATCACGATTAAGAGTGTGACAAGAATGATATCGAAAACATATTTAACTTATTCATAAGGCAATTTTAAAGAAAGTTACTACCCGTTAAGACGTTTAGATTTGGGCTTGAGAAGGGCAGACAACTCACAAGGGACTTATCACTGATAGCTTACGATAGGTTTAAGATCTCTCTCTCGGAGATTAAGGGTTCGGCGTTTGACGTGCATACAAGGTTCTGGTTATGATTGTGGTAATACTTGAATGCACGTCATAAAGTTACCTGGAATGAGTGTACACACACACACGACTAACGATAACCAGATACGTAGATAAATAAAGCTAGTCAAGACCTGAGGCGTATTAGGCTCGCAAAGAGGTCACGACGCCCTACACTATAATGCTGCAAAGCCAAAGGTAGTGATGGAGATCGTTTGTGAACATGTGAGTTGGCTTGATAAGTTTGATAGAGCCGCCGCTTCCGTATTGTCAAGTTATTCTACACTTTCAAAACAATTTGCGGATGAGTTGAAAAAAAACGATCTAATTAGAAAGTAGCAGACATCAGCTGACATCTACCAGTTACATATGAACACTTTGTGACAGAAAAGGTCACAAAGGCATTTTTCGATGAATGGTCGTTTTTGTTGTATCTCTTGATGTGTGTTTGTGGTACGTATCACTTTATATACGTATCACACGTTTGTAACACGTACCACACGCTTGTTATACTAATGAGTACCGAACATTTGTCATTCTGGTAATAACCACCTGTTTGTCAAATTAGTAAGGTAACCACGTGTTTGTAATATTAGTTAGGTTACCACATGTTTGTAATACCAGTAAGGTTACCACGTGTTTGTAAAATTAGTAAGGTTACCACGTGTTTGTAATATCAGTTAGGTTACCACGTGTTTGTAATATTGGTAAGGTTACCACGTGTTTGTAATATCAGTTAGGTTACCACGTGTTTGTAATATTGGTAAGGTTACCACGTGTTTGGAATATCAGTAAGGTTACCGCGTGTTTGTAATATTATTAAGGTTACCACGTTTTTGTAATATTAGTAAGGTTACCACGTGTTTGTAATATTAGTAAGGTTCCCACGTGTTTGTAATATTAGTAAGGTTACCACGTGTTTGTAATATTAGTAAGTATCATTGTTTTAATATCAGTAAGGTAACGACGTGTCTGTAATATCAGTAAGGTTACCACATGTTTGTAATACCAGTTAGGTTACCACGTGTTTGTAATATTAGTAAGTATCATTGTTTTAATATCAGTAAGGTTACCACGTGTTTGTAATATCAGTAAGGTTACCGCGTGTTTGTAATATTGGTAAGTTTCATTGTTTTATTATCAGTAAGGTTACGACGTGTCTGTAATATCAGAAAGGTTACCATGTGTTTGTAATATTAGTAAGTATCACGTGTTTGTAATATCAGTAAGGTTACCGCGTGTTTGTAATATTGGTAAGGTTGCCACGTGTTTGTAATATTGGTAAGGTTTCCACGTGTTGGTAATATTGGAAAGGTTACCACGTGTTTGTAATATCAGTAAGATTCATTGTTTTAATATCAGTAAGGTTACGACGTGTCTGTAATATCAGAAAGGTTACCACGTGTTTGTAATATTAGTAAGTATCACGTGTTTGTAATATCAGTAAGGTTACCGCGTGTTTGTAATATTAGTAAGGTTACGACGTGTCTGTAATATCAGTAAGGTTACCACGTGTTTGTAAAATTAGTAAGGTTACCACGTGTTTGTAATATCAGTAAGGTTACAACGTTTTTGTCATATAAGTAAGTATCATTGTTTTAATATCAGTAAGGTTACCACATGTTTGTAATATCAGTAAGTATCACGTGATTGTAATATCAGTAAGCTTACCACATGTTTGTCATATAAGTAAGTATCATTTTTTTAATATCAATAAGGTAACGACGTGTCTGTAATATCAGTAAGGTTACCACGTGTTTGTAATATTAGTAAGTATCATTGTTTTAATATCAGTTAGGTTACCACGTGTATGTAATATCAGTTAGGTTACCACGTGTATGTTATATCAGTAAGGTTACCACGTGATTGTAATATTCGTAAGTATCACTGTTATTCATATCAGTAAGCTTACGAAGTGATTATAATATCAGTAATTTTACCACGTGTTTGTAATATTGGCAAGTTTTTATTACCACGTGTTGGTAATATCAATAAGCTTACCACGTGTTTGTAATAATAGTTAGGTTACCACGTGTTTGTAATATTATTAAGTATCATTGTTTTAATATCAGTAAGTATCACGTGTTTGTAATATCAGTAAGTTTCATTGTTTTAATATCAGTAAGGTTACCACGTGTTTGTAATATCAGTAAGGTTACGACGTGTTTGTAATATCAATAAGGTTACAACGTGATTGTAAAATTAGTAAGGTTACCACGTGTTTGTAATATCAGTAAGGTTACCACGTGATTGTAATATTGATAAGCTTACCACATGTTTGTAATACCAGTAAGGTTACGACGTGTTTGTAATATTAGTAAGTGTCATTGTTTTAATATCAGTAAGGTTACCGCGTGTTTGTAATATTGGTAAGGTTACCACGTGTTTGTAATATCAGTAAGGCTACCACGTGTGTGTAATATTAGTAAATTAAGGTAACCACATGTTGGAAATATATATAAGCTTACCACGTGTTTGTAATATCAGTAAGCTTACCACGTGTTTGTAATATCAGTTAGGTTACCACGTGTTTGTAATATAAGTAAGGTTATCACGTGTTTGTAATAACAGTAAGCTTACCACGTGTTTGTAATATCAGTTTGGCTACCACGTGTTTGTAATATTAGTAAGGCTACCACGTGTTTGTAATATTAGTAAGGTTACCACGTGTTTGTAATATCAGTAAATTAAGGTTACCACATTTTTGTAATATAAGTAAGGTTACCACGTGTTTGTAATATCAGTGATGTTACCACGTGTTTGTAATATCAGTTAGGTTATAACGTGTTTGTAATATCAATTAAGTTACCACGTGTTGGTAATATTAGTAAGGTTATCACGTGTTTGTAAAATAAGTAAGTATCACGTGTTTGTAATATTAATTAGGTTACCACGTGTTTGTAATATTAGTAAGGTTACCACGTGTTTGTAATATCAGTAAATTAAGGTTACCACATTTTTGTAATATAAGTAAGGTTACCACGCGTTTGTAATATCAGTGATGTTATCACGTGTTTGTAATATCAGTTAGGTTATAACGTGTTTGTAATATCAATTAAGTTACCACGTGTTGGTAATATTAGTAAGGTTATCACGTGTTTGTAATATTAGTAAGGTTACCACGTGTTTGTAATATTAGGAAGGTTATCACGTGTTGTAAAATAAGTAAGTATCACGTGTTTGTAATATTAATTAGGTTACCACGTGTTTGAAATATTTTGAGTTTGTTATAGTGTCAAGTTGTTGTAAACAAAACAAAAATATGAAAATCGTAATATGACAAACCCCATTTATCAAACACTGCTTTTATAATTTGCATACATGAAACACGACATCAGTGACAAATCTAATGTGATTGTATTCTTAGCTGTTTACTCTGTTAAGTAATCTAGAGTTAGTTCCCTTCAATCAAACGAATTTCGTCGTTGTCAAAGACCTTTTAACGATGTCACTCAACTAGGATCTACTCCCGGGTATCTTTTGATGACCTTCTTGTTGCCTTCTTCATCCCTTTCTGAGATCAGTAGGGGGCTTCAGACTAATCTGGTGATTCAGTCAGGTGACCTGGGGATTATCCCCAAGTCACGTGACTAAATCAGGCTTTTATTTTGATATTACAAATGTAACGAGTTTTCGTCAAGTTAATACCCCTATAGGTTTTTTTTATCCTTCCAATCCATTTACGGTTGAACGTAGTTAGTTGACTTATACGCCTCAGATTAACCGTCACTAACCCCACTTCCGGTCTCATGTTGGCCAAATAAGGGTGAAAAATGATACTTGGAATTTAATTAACATTTTCTTGTTGTAGGTTCTACTTTCGGAAATGTTTATTTCAATGTAAATGTTGTTTTATTTAACCACTAAATGTTTCTTGTTAATCATTTACATTCCAGTATCTGAATATTTCATATCTATTCAAATTTTATAGTGTCGTCAATATTAAAATTTCTACCTTCCTTTTGGTTCACGTCTGCTATTTGTATTCTCTATTGACGATTTTTTTTATATTTTTGTTGCAACTTCTCATTTTCCATGTAAATTTTACAATGGTTTCTTGTATACTATACAAAGTTTAATCATTTCAAATGATAATACATCTTCAGTACGCCACGTAAACAAATTCATGTCATTCGTTACATTTCAAGATTGAAAAGCAGCAATTATACCAAACCATTATTAAACTATTCATTATCACAATTTATGAAGAACATATCTTATAAAAATACACAGAAGTCGTCACGTCTATTAAAGTTACCTCCCCTTGTTGACACTCTTACAAACCATGGCGCATGCGATTGTTTTATGTTTGAATGGCATTTTGGTCAATTTGAAGCACTGGAACAGGTGTATTTAAACTGTGTTTTAATGTGTAATACTCTGTTTAAATCGTAGTGTCGTATACGCCTTAAGTGTTTATTAAATATATATATATATATATTCAATTTAAGTAAAACGCATCCAACCAACATTTGTTTGTTCGGATCCAGTGCCAATATTGGATCACACTCTCGTACCTATATATATATATATTCAATTGAATATACCTGTATTGATATGTATTTATATTGTTCTTATTAAAGTAATTCTGTTGACAAACTCTTGTTTTTAATACGAGCTGCCTTACCTCCCCTTGTCTAAATTCTCCTGTTTTCATAGTATCGTTCAACCAGACTCTTGTCTGCGCAAGCTACGCCGCTGGTTGAACGAGACTACTGTTTTCATTAAGAGTTGTCTTACCTCCCCAATGTCCAGCCATTCGAACTGAGGTGGAATTATATACCATATCTTATAACTTGTTGTAAATCTCATGAAAACATATCGGCAAAACGGTTAAAATTATTTCGCTTCTCCAACGTCTGTTCTAGTAAAAGGATTTTGTCGGGTAGACGCTTTCTATTGACCTCGTTTCCCGGGATATTCACTACTGCAAGTGTCATATTGACCTCTTTATTAATGCAACCATGTTTGCAAAATGTCAGGATCGTGTCTTATGAAGCATGCAAATGTTTCTTTTGCATCAGATTTTCTGACCAATATGACATCCACGATTTAGAAAATATTTGGCGCAGATAGATTTAGTAATTAACTTTTTTGTTACCGGGTTATTAAGATGATTTTATTTTTTATTTTATTTTTTAATAATAATAGGTAGTTACTACTCTCATAAATTTTATAATAATGAAGCTCAGTTTACCATCATCATCTGTATGTTAGATATTTACCTTATTTTCATGATGGATATATATTTCATTGAGTAAAATGTCCATTTCCGAACGCTGAAATACTTTCTTTGAGTCTTGGAAAACTCTTTCACCAGTTCTATAATAACTTATCGTTATTACTGTGCTTCATATGAAACCGTCATAAAAACATATGATGGTTTCACATATTTTTGATATTTGCGTCCTAAGTAACAACCTAGGAAACCGTGACATATATTCTATTCACATTTTGCTAAGGATCACTTTTATTTTTGGGCATATGTGAAAGTAAATATTTGATTTGATTTATCCGAGATTATGTTTGAAAAATTGAGTGTTCTTTTAATTCATCAGCATGCAAAAAATCCAAAAATCGTAATTACAGTCAGAAAATGAGCCACAGGAAAAGGGTTGCCCTTAAATTTGGTAACATTGAGGTATTCACTAAAAACATTAAATTGAACAAAACTAATCCTAAATAAAGAGACACCGTTTTAGTATCGAGTGTGACGCCCATGGGCATCAATTTCAGCTTCACAACGTCTGCGCATGCCCCGAATGAGATCGCGTATCCGGTTTTGTGGGATAGCGTTCCACTCAGCTACCAAAGCTGTTCCCAGCTCCTGGAGCGTTCTTGACTGAACATTTCTGTAAGAGAGAGCTGTCTGCAGCATGTCCCACACATGCTCGATGGGATTTAGATCCGGCGAGCAGGCTGGCCAATCCATTTGTTGAATAGTCTCTTGCTTAACACAACTTGAAACATTACACGCACGAAGACAAAATCATAAACTAACATTAATGTATAAGATTCTTAATAATTACACTCCAACTTATCTCGATAATATCATTCAACCATTTCTAAATGTAATTGATAACTATACCTTCAGAAATAACAGATTCTTAAATTTACCACAGACAAGAACTACTACTTATATGAATAGCTTCTTCCCTTCTATAATGGTAAAATGGAATGCACTTGAAAGCATCTCAATTTCATCTTTTAAAAAGAAACTTAAAAAGAACTTTGATACATCTGTCTTGGAAACTTTTATTAAATGTGTTCCGAGGAAACTTAACATCATTTTATGTCAGCTAAGAAATTTTAAAAGTGATCTTAACTTTGATAAGTTACAAGACCATCTGATTGATGATGCTTCCTGTGTATGTGGTGTACAGAGAGAAGATCTAATACATTTTTTCTTTCAATGTCCTCTGTATTCAAATATTAGGCATCATATTACCACTATTTATAATCTCGGAGGATATTTAAATCTGCACTGTTTAGTATATGGTATTAGCAATGCATCGGACCAATTAAATAAAACTATTCTTATACATGTTGACTCTTATATTAAATCATCAAAACGTTTCGTTACTAATACGTGCTAGATAAATTCCAACTGAATATTCATGTATTGTTATTATTATTATTATTATTCAGGCAAGTTTTGTCCCTTAAATAACGAGTATAAGACATAAGCTGGTGTGGGTGTGGTTGTGGATGTGTGTAGGAGGAAAACGAATTACAACATTATATATATTTAAGCATTGTACATAGCTACCGGAATTGAAGTAGACTGATATAGGCAAAACCTGTTGTCTTATTCTTTTGTCAATACTGTTCTAATATCTTCTTAAATGTTAACTTATATGTTTGTGTTATATGTGTATTGTCAATAAAATACTTTTGAAATTGAAAAATAGTCTCTTGCTGTATATACTGCTCAGTCACCCTTGCTCTATGTGGCCTAGCAATATCGTCCATAAGGATGAAGTCAGGGCCGAAAGCGCCAGCGTATGGTCTGACATAGGCATCAAGGATTTCATCGCAGTAAATCCGAGCCGTAACGGACCATTATGGAAGACATGGAGGTCAGTTTTTCCACGAAGGCGTATGCCTCCCAACATCATCACTGAACCTCCGCTATATCGGTTTTGTTCCACAACGTGACCTGCCTGGAACCTCTCCCCATTGGTAACGCAACGTTACCAATAAAGCGATACCGTCCGTATCTAAGCCGTACTGGAACCACGGTCATGTCACGGAATTGCATACTGTTATGCGACAATGTCGTGCAATTTGGGTACAAGAAGGACGGCCAAGAGGACACTGCTATGAATCATACAAAATATAACAAATAGTCAAAACGCGAATTTAGAACAGCACTAGATGAAGGGCGGGAACTAAATGAGGATAAACAGTTGGAAGAGCTGCAAGACGCAGCGGAAATAGATATTGGAACATTTTCCAAGGTAACCAGGAAAAAGAAATGCGAAACGTTTTCTTCAAATGAACTGCGCATTGGAAATGAGATAAGTCGCGATCCGGATACCAACAGGAAGGCATGGGCAGAACATTATAAAAACCTATCAAAGCCAGGCACACAACAACATTTTGATACCAAATTCAAAGAGGAGGTAGAACGTAACATCGAACGAATGTACATAAACAGTTTCAATAACCAGAATACTATATGCTAGAAACACATTGGATTTGATGAGCTAACAAAAGCAATTGGAGATGTGAAAAATGGGAAAGCAGGACATGATAATATGTGGAACATATTCGTTATGGTGGGACTATGCTGAGGAAAGTGCTAATCATGCTGTTTAACATTATAATTGATCAGGAGGACTGTCCAAAGCATTTCAAAAAAGGAATCGTTATCACTTTGTTTAAAGGCGAGAAGAAAGACCGTCTTGACATGAATAACTACTGGGACATTACGTTGACACCAGTACTACAACAACTATTTGAAAAAATCATGTATCAGCGAATATCAAAACATTGTTCAAAAATTGGATTTCCACACAAGTTGCAACAGGGATTTTGACCACAATATGGCAGCATTACAGCCGCATTAACCGTAAAATAATCAATTTGTCACTATCTGGAGCGCAATTCAAAAGTCTTTGCAGCGTTTCTTGACAACACAAAAGCATTTAACAGTGTTTGGATACAGGGGTTGCCATTGAAGCTGAATCGACTAGACATCAACGGTAAATTCTGGTGGATTCTTCATAACTCGTTTGTTGGCGTGACGGCATGTGTTCTTTATGATGGGGAAACGAGCGATGCGTACCCTGTAGAGCAAGGAGTCGGTCAAGGGAGGACTCTCTCTGCTTGGCTCTTCATTATTATGATTGATGATTTGGCGGTTAGGCTGGAAGAAGCAGGTCTTTGACTAGATGTCCAAAACCTCTACATTCCGTGTGTTTTCCTAGCAGATGACACTTTACTTTTAGCTGCGTCGATCAGAAATCTACAGATGCAGTTAGACAGTGTCCACACATATGCAAAGCTATGGAGACCTAACTATAATTAAGCAAAATCTTCATTAATGCAATTTACAAATCGGAAAGTGAATTAAAGGCTTCGTGTTCTTTAGGAAATACACCGATTACATGGACAACATCAAAAGTGTACGCTGGAATAACATTATGTTATAACTTTTAACCCGATATGCACATCGTTAGTTCTTGTGGAAAAGGACGCAGAACCGTTAACAGCCTTATCAGTGTTGGCAAACACCAGAACGGAATGAATCCATTAAAAAGTGTACGCATTATCAAATCGGTTGTCCTCCCAGCTATATTGTATGGATGCGAGTCATGGGCAGATCAAACCAAGTCATCCAATCGCGAGCTGGAGTGAACGCAAAGGTACACAGCTAGGAGATGTCGGGGTTTTGAAAAAACATCATCATCAGCAATAACAACAAGGGCCCTTGGACTACCGGATGTTTGGTTATGAAGTAGAAAAACGCAAATTGTTCTATTGGAATAAGTTATGCAATGCCAGTAATGACTTCGTTTGGAAAACCCTATTTCTTATCCGAGTATGCACCTTTGTATTTGGAAAGAACCTTTTCTGTAGTGCCAGTTTTATTAAGGATATATCAGACACAATGTCAAAAACTGAACTACGCTCGTTCTTTCTTGAATTCGTTCTTTCATCTTTAACATGCAGTTCAAGACAATGGAAGCTCTTTGTCAAAAACGTTACAGAACAGTTTTATTTCAATGAATGGTGTTGTGAATGTGAACACAATGTGCTACTAAGTCATTATAAGTGCATACATTTGTATATGGGCCCCAACCCTCTGTGGGAATTGGGCTTGAAATATCCAAAACTGACATGGACACTTGCGGAATTAGTAAAGCTCTCATATAGAACAGTGGCTGATTGTGTCATTTGTAAATTGTGCCATAAAGCAACAGACAACATAGCAAAGCACTTCCTTATACAATGTCCATCTTTATTCAGCAGTAGGGATAAGCTTTTGGAGTATGTTGTACATACGCTAAAGGTTAGTGATTATGTTAAATCTGATTTGTTGGAAGAAGACGATCAGTAACTGTTTCTCTTAGGTAGTAGAATGGTGATGGAAATAGATGATGATGAATGGGAGAACTTCATCATCGAAGTTGCACCCTGTGTAGAGCACATGCTTTCTGAAGTTAACATTTCTCTTGGGAAGTGAATATCAATTTCTGAGAGGTCAGTTGTTCTGACCAATGTAGTATGTAAATAATCTGCAGTGTTGATAACATAACAATATGACATTTATATACTATATTTTCTATAATTAAAACGAGTTAATTATGGGAACAGTTCACTCATGTACGACATGTAATCTCTATATGGAGAAAATACAGAATTTGTCTGTCTGTCTGTCTGTCTGTCTGTCTGTCTCCACATGTTGTCTTCATACTCTAACATGTTGTCTTCATACTCTAACGCGCCTGTCGGTGAAGTCGAGACATAATCTGGACTCATCAGTAAACAAACCGGTTCCCATTCCTGAAGAGTTCAAGTGATGTGAGCTTGTGCCCAATCTAATCGGTCCCTAACATTGCGGGTAGTTAAGGGAACTTGTATTACTGGTCTACGTGACCTTAAACCAGCATCATGAAAACGGTTCCTAACTGAGTGACTAACCGGACACCAGAAGCATTTAGGAGGTCATTTTGTAAAGCTGTGGCAGTCTGGAACCTGTGACGCCGTGCCTGTATGAGTAAAAATCGGTCTTGGCGCTGCGTTGTAAGCATAGAACGACCCCAGCATGACGTCTGGAAGGGTTTCCGTTAGTTTGGAAACGATTCAACATTCTTGCCACCACACTTTGAGACACCCCAAGGTCTGCTGTAACCTGACGTTGAGTCATGCTAGCCTGCAGCATTTCGATGCCCCTATTCATTTCGCCGTCATTTAACCGTTGTCTGGTTCGTCTTTGTGCCATATTAAAACAAACACAAGCAAGGAATATTCATCAAATTGATTTCCTTAACAATTTGAACAACCGCTTACTTAGCCTAACTTAGGTTTGAAAGGGTTGTGCACGTGGAAAAGCGTGCACACCCACACAGGACGATTTGGAAGGCTAACATATTCGCCCAAGACAGTACGGAAGGAAAATACAATATCCTTTCTAAAATTTTGATTTATTTTTCAAAATATAAGTGATCCTTAGCAAAATGAGAATAGTATATATTTTCAAATATAAATCTATGTAAAGTTGAATTAATATTGTTATATATTTCAAAAGCATCGATTTTGATTGAATTTTTCTATAATTCAAAATAAACATGGTTACTTACATAATTCGTTTTCCTTGCTAATTTTGTTATATATTTCAGAACTTGTTCTCCTTTTTAACTAATGACCAAACTAAACTCTTAAATATATTTCCAATTACACGTAGGAGTCTAACTAATCTTGTTATANAGTACACAAGATTGGTGGACAATTTGGCGTAAAATTTTATTGTGGCCTGTTGAGACTCGGTTTTAATATTTTTATTAGTTGGTCTTCTTTCGTTTCTCTTAAAATAGTGTCTGATGAAAATAGTTGATACAAAGGTAATACATTAAATTTATCTCCAGCACATTCATGAATATGTTTGTTAACATGAAGATTTCGTAAAGAATCAGTTCTAGTTTGTTGTCTATGTACAGTCATACGTGTTCTGAGTTCATTACCGGTTTGACCGATGTAAAAATCACCACATTTAGAACAAACTATTGCATAAATTACATTTTTTGATTTACAATTCATATTTACCTTCACAGTAAATTTCAAACCATTCTTGAAAATAAAAGTATTACACTCGATAATCATAGGACATGTAGCACATCTTGGTGTCTTACATTTGGATACTTCTGGTGTTACACAAGAATTATCAAACTTAGAACATGTCAACATACGTTTCAAGTTCTTAGGTTGGCGTCTACAATGTAAAAAAGCATGTTTATTAAAAATGTTTCTCATACGCCTGCTACTTTGCTTTAACTCTTCTCATTTGTTCTTTATCACATATATATACATGCACATGTTCCACGTTTTTGATATCTCGTCCCTTCTTTCTGGTGCTTATCTCTCGTTGACTCACTTTATGTGATAGTGCATCTTGCGCAAGAATAGGTCCTCTAGCGTTCCCTGTCCGCGATGCTCTCAGCTTAATTGCTGCCTTCGGCTGTCTTTAGCCGAGGGAACTATTGNAGCGTTCCTTGTCCGCGATGCTCTCAGCTTAATTGCTGCCTTCGGCTGTCTTTAGCCGAGGGAACTATTGGTTTTATATAATAGCTATATTTTCAATTATAGTATATCAGTTCTTTCTTCTTGTAATATGATGTATATGTACAATTAACTGTTCTGTTTTACTGTGTCTTGATAAAGGAGCGGATCGCTCCGAAAATTTGACAACCTAAACTTGTCCACACTGTTGGAACTACTTCTTTGCCCCATATATATAGATATATTTATATAGGGGGCATTTGACCTAATGATGCATTACTGCACAGTTGGTCTGCCTTCTCGCCTGCCTGCTGCTTCATGTCAGTGTGTGTGACCAACAGCCGTTGTCAGATTAATTTTGCAGATTTATACAGTATCTTAGCCATTTCATCTACTTATTCCTCCTGCACTCACTTATTTGATAATAACATGCATTATTCTTGCAAACCAAAAGAGGCGACTAAGTGTGGCCCCCCTGCTGTGACTGTTAGATCCACCGCAGAATTGAGAGGCGACTAATGAGACATTCCGTAGTAAATTGAGATTTTTCACATTTACCGGGCCAGATTTCCACATGCACATGTTCCACGTTTTTGTTTTTTCTCGTTGACTCACTTTATGTGATAGTGCATCTTGCGCAAGAATATGTCCTCTACATCAGCGTTCCATGTCCGCGATGCTCTCAGCTTAATAGCTGCCTTCGGCTGTCTTTAGCCGAGGGGACTATTGGTTTTATATAATAGCTATATTTTCAATTATAGTATATCAGTTCTATCTTCTTGTAATATGATGTATATGTACATGTAACTGTTCTGTTTCACTGTGTCTTAAGAACCTAAACTTGTCCACACTGTTGGAATTACTTCTTTGCCCCATATATATATATATATATATTCATATTAAAGGAACAATCTGTTTATATATTTATATATGTGTGTGTCATCCTGGTAAAATACTAGCCGCTTCCTACCGACTGGGCTAGGGAGATTTTCTGTTTAGCTTATTCGGTAGAGCGTAAGACTAGTAAGCCAGAGGTTCAGGGTTCGACTCCTAGTGAAGGCATTGAAAAAAATGATAACCCTCTGTTACATTCGCGCCCACGTAGGGACCCAGGTAATATTGACAAATATACTCAGCGATACTTTCACAAGAATCGCTATGACCCCTGGAAAACTCGGGACGAGTTCTTTCCTTGAGGGGGAGTATGTCCCCCTGGAAAAGTACTAGCCGCTTCCTACCGACTGGGTTGAGAGAATTTCTCTTTAGCTCATTCGGTAGAGCATAAGACTAGTAAGCCAGAGGTTCCGGGTTCGACTTCTGGCGGAGGCATTGAATAGATAATGACCTCTGTTACATATATTTCAAAAATGACAACCTATCGAATATTTAAACGGTAAAAGTGGGAATTTTCGCGCGTGAACATATTCGCGTTGTGACGCTGTGAACTGATCACGATATGACAATACACTGATCACGATATGACAATACACTGATCACGATATGACAATATTTGCGTTTGCAATAGTTCTGAATGCTATTATTATCTTTATAATCTATAAATAATATTTTCTTGTAGATATTTCCGAGATATTTCACTCATCGCGAGAAAAGCTTACATTTAAAAACCGCGAAAGTTTCCACTTTTACAGTTTCAGTTTTTTTGAAGAAATTATTTAGCTACCATAGACATATGTCGGTTGTAGTTTGAAGTGATGTCAGACCTTGGTTTGGACATACCGTAGAGTCGGGTGTAGTTGGAAGTGATGTCAGACCTTGGTTTGGACACGCCGTAGAGTCGGGTGTAGTTTGAAGTGATGTCACACATTGGTTTGGACATAACGTAGAGTCGGGTGTAGTTTGAAGTGATGTCACACATTGGTTTGGACATAACGTAGAGTCGGGTGTAGTTTGAAGTGATGTCAGTCCTTGGTTTGGACATACCGTAGAGTCGGGAGTGATGTCATACCATGGTTTGGACATACCGTAGAGTCGGGGGTAGTTTGAAGTGATCTCAGACCATGGTTTGGACACACCGTAGAGTCGGGGGTAGGTTTAAGTGAAGTCAGACCTTGGTTTTGACATACCGTAGAGTCGGGAGTGATGTCATACCATGGTTTGGACATACCGTAGAGTCGGGGGGAGGTTGAAGTGATGTCAGACCATGGTTTGGACACACCGTAGAGTCGGGGGTAGGTTTAAGTGAAGTCAGACCTTGGTTTTGACATACCGTAGAGTCGGGAGTGATGTCATACCATGGTTTGGACATACCGTAGAGTCGGGGGTAGTTTGAAGTGATCTCAGACCATGGTTTGGACACACCGTAGAGTCGGGTGTAGTTCGAAGTGATGTCAGACCTTGGTTTGGACATACCCTAGAGTCGGATGTAGTTTGAAGTGATGTCAGACATTGGTTTGGACATAACGTAGAGTCGGGTGTAGTTTGAAGTGATGTCAGTCCTTGGTTTGGACATACCGTAGAGTCGGGAGTGATGTCATACCATGGTTTGGACATACCGTAGAGTCGGATGTAGTTTGAAGGGATGTCAGACCTTGGTTTGGACACACCGTAGAGTCGGGTGTAGTTCGAAGTGATGTCAGACCTTGGTTTGGACATACCCTAGAGTCGGATGTAGTTTGAAGTGATGTCAGACATTGGTTTGGACATAACGTAGAGTCGGGTGTAGTTTGAAGTGATGTCACACATTGGTTTGGACATAACGTAGAGTCGGGTGTAGTTTGAAGTGATGTCAGTCCTTGGTTTGGACATACCGTAGAGTCGGGTGTAGGTTGAAGTGATGTCAGACCATGGTTTGGACACACCGTAGAGTCGGGGGTAGTTTGAAGTGATGTCAGACCATGGTTTGGACACACCGTAGAGTCGGGTGTAGTTCGAAGTGATGTCAGACCTTGGTTTGGACATACCCTAGAGTCGGATGTAGTTTGAAGTGATGTCAGACATTGGTTTGGACATAACGTAGAGTCGGGTGTAGTTTGAAGTGATGTCAGACCTTGGCTTGGACATACCGTAGAGTCGGGTGTAGTTGGAAGTGATGTCAGACCTTGGTTTGGACACGCCGTAGAGTCGGGTGTAGTTTGAAGTGATGTCAGACCGTGGTTTGGACACACCGTAGAGTCGGGTGTAGTTCGAAGTGATGTCAGACCTTGGTTTGGACACGCCGTAGAGTCGGGTGTAGTTTGAAGTGATGGCAGACCATGGTTTGGACATACCGTAGAGTCGGGTGTAATTTGAAGTGATGTCAGACCTTGGTTTGGACACGCCGTAGAGTCGGGTGTAGTTTGAAGTGATGTCACACATTGGTTTGGACATAACGTAGAGTCGGGTGTAGTTTGAAGTGATGTCAGACCGTGGTTTGGACACACCGTAGAGTCGGGTGTAGTTCGAAGTGATGTCAGACCTTGGTTTGGACATACCCTAGAGTCGGATGTAGTTTGAAGTGATGTCAGACCTTGGTTTGGACTTACCGTAGAGTCGGGTGTAGTTTGAAGTGATCTCAGACCTTGGCTTGGACATACCGTAGAGTCGGGTGTAGTTTGAAGTGATGTCAGACTAGACACTTTTCATTCTACATTGACAGAATAGCAGTCATTACAGGATTATAGACACTCACCTATAATGTCAAAGGTAATAATGTTCAGCAACCAATGAAAACAGAACACACACACAAAACGTGACAGTCGACAGCGGTATGCGGATAGCAATGTTATCACGTATTTGGGACCAGCAACAACATAACACAGGTTATATAGTCGCACTGACGGTCGATAAATTGCACAAAGAAAATTTGTAATTTTATTTTGAAAATTAATTAATAATTCCGGAATAGCTTATCACATACGGGCCCGTATTCATGAAGATTTGTTCATGCTAAATTCAGATTCTGTGCTCAGGTTTTTTTCTGGTTTTGAAGAAAACAAAATCAAAATTCGTTTATAATTTAGGACAAAATTGGAGAGACTTCTAGCCAGATACCGTTTTTACTGTTAAAACTTGTCTTTTATGTCATATCATATGGTTTTATCGAATCACAAGGAAGTTGGTTTGAGTACAGAATCCATGCTTGAACAAGAGATCGGTTGCATGAATAAGGGCCCTGGTATTGTTGGCACAGATAATACATGTAATGCTTCCTGGTTAACTTTTAAAAACTGATATCAAACAAATAAATCAATACTTACTTTCTGTTTCGATATTTTAACGATTCAGCAAAACCAAGCTTAAATGTATACTTAACCAGTCAAATAAAAATGATGTGACATAGATGTGGTTACGGGCGGCGTCAAGCTAACAGAAATGTGTTACTGTATTATACTATGGGATACCTTGATCGTAACTAATGCGTCGCTTTATTATACATGGGAGGTTTTAAGGTAACATAAAAGTGTGAGCCTGCCCCATGAGAGGCCTCAAGCGAGAATATATAATGACAAATACTATAACTCATAGCTCTTTGTTGTGTGAACCCCCATGAATATATATTTTGATTATGGTCAATATCAATTACGGAGGGTGGATTTTTTTTTCGACAATTACTTTAGTTCGATTTATTTATGTTGGAAACATTATTTTTTCTTCATTAATCAAATTTTCAGGAAATATTGAGTCATACAAACCAACATTTCTTTCCCCCTAATCTTTTCTCGAATAAAGAAATAATAAATATACGCAGATATTTCTAATATGATAACCGATGAGCCCGTATTAACCAACACCAATCACATATATCGCAGCTGTTACTAAAGATGACAAAATATTAGTATATAAAGCTAATGTTGGATTCAACCTGGCTTTATCAAGTTATCAGAATGTGATAAACTCGAATTAAAGGATTAAAAACACAACATGACGAGTTTCAATGATAATAGTTAAAAACGAAATATTTCGAATGACATTGATTTACGTGATTATTTTGTAATTGCCGTCAAGACAAATTGGATAATGCAGTATTTAAGTATTGCTTAAAATAAAACCGGATTTGTCCCTCCTAACATAAAACAAAACTTGAGGACTTTATGTTAAATGTGATAGATTGCAGTGAATAGGTTCAACAGCTGATGTTTTTACTTGTCACTGTTTGATTGACATGCGTATTAAAACAAAACCACAACATCCATGTGTGTATGTACAGCAACAGTGTAGGTATGCCTCACAAGTGTTAGCAGAGTAAACGTTTAAGTATGCTGTAAATTGTGGAAAAAAAATCAATGTTTATTCCAAACATGGCGCTCGTGTCAGCACGTGCACTACCGAGTAGCCCATCCTGTTTCTATGAACGCTTATCCTGGATAAAGCTCGGTATGACTGGGCAACTGATAATCATACATCCGGATTCTAACCGGACATTGTCGCGTCATAGCTCCACCCTCCGAAAATTAAGGTCTAGTAAAAACGGACATGTATAAAACATAATTCTTACTGCTGTAAGCGGGTTACAATCACCAGATCAGTGAGACCATCAACATCTATCTCATAACTATCGTCAGTCAGTTAAAATACAACCCGGGCTCGGAAGCGCAACACGTAGCGGATATTCTGAGTGGTCCGCTTTTAACAGGAATAGTAAGTTGGCTTTCTAGAGGGAAGTTTGTTCTTTAATATGTCGATGAATCAAATGTTAAGTAAAAATATTTAATACATCAGTAAAATAATGAGATTTTAATTTTAGTTAATTTCTTTGTAAACCAGTAGTAAAGATATCAGGTTTGTCGTGTATGTATTTATATCAGCCGGGTCAATTTAATTTTGTAATTTGAATTTAAATTAGTTACAGGCATCGTGAAACAATGAATCGGAGGAAAACGGGCAACGTGTTCTCAACAGATAAGAGTGGGGATAACCCAGTTCAGGGAGTTGGGTTTTACGCGCGAGAAAACCCAGCGTTCTCTCCGGACGCAATAACAGATATCGAGTTCGCAAAAACTGGAGACGATGACGCTGTCAGTGGGAGCAGTACCAAAAGTGCCTCGGACAGTAACAGCAGTGGTGTTTACAGTATTGATGATAACCAAAAAAATTCAAATAAAAATAAATCAACAACAAAAGACAACAAAGATGAAAAGAAAGATGGCGGCACCCCTAAGGTTGCGATGAAAAGATCTTTAACTCTCTTCCATTGCGTGGCCATTATGGTAGCTGTAACCGGCCATTCCTCTGTGTTCATCTCTCCGTCTAATATCCTCAGGTCAGCGGGGTCAGTGGGGGCCTCTTTGGTAGTATGGCTCATTGGGGGACTTATCAACATGATGTTGGCTCTTTGTTTCGCTGAACTGGGAACAATGCTACCACACGCGGGAGGTCCTTATGCGTACGTTATGCACACATTTGGCCCGTTACCAGGGTTCCTCATCATGTGGGGCTATGTGGTCCTTGTGGCTGGTCCCTTTTGGGCTTTTTTGGCCTACACAGCTGCCCTCTACATCGTTCAACCGGTGTATCCCGACTGCGAGGCTCCGGATAGCGCCGTGAAGCTGTTGGCTGGCTGGATCATGAGTAAGTGCTTGAGTTGCATGAATTGTGTAAATGTTGATTGTTTTCTAATACTGTTTTCAATTCTCCAAATAATTATGTTTGCTCATATTTCTTTGTTTTGCAAAGAAATTGTTACACGGAATTAATTGCAAACACACACAGCTACAAATTATATATCATACAGTTCCCCTAGGGAACGTAATAAAATAGATATCAACAGCCAAAAGGTTTTCAAATATGGATGTTACAAAAAGTGGGGACCATCCAGTCCCTGATTTATATACAGAGTTAATAATAAACATGTGTATTATTATTATACTTAGACATGTGCAGTGTAAGTTAGGTTTCACATCTAACATTTAATAGTTATATTCAAATAGTTGTTATTCGAATAAGAAATGATGAAAACAATTTAAGATATAAAGGTTGGGAACTTGCTTTATTCTACTAGATGCTTATGATACTTCATTATACTAAGATGGTTCAGTTAGATCGTTTAACAGAACCCAGGGATGTTTGTCAATGTTTTGAGAAAAGATTTGGTTTGAGAGTAATATAGGGGGAAACACTTATATAAAGGATTGGTTTAGTATGTGTTACGTGTTTTTGTTAAGTGTAGAACATATATTACACATCGCTCTTAATCTCATAGTGTTACCGTATTTGTACTACTTTTTCAAATCCAGGTAGCAGATGTCTAACATATTTCAACACTGGAATTGTTATCATTTGTTTTTTAAAAACTTAAATAGGCAAGGTAAATAAATACAACAACGAGTAGTATTTAGCTTTCAATTTCTTGGAAGCGGACTCACAATGTTTCTTTAGTTATTGATTCAAGTTCAGGGTAAGATGATTATGATGCATACCAGGGGACCAGGAAGTATTGTGATACGGATGTTGACGTTAGTAGCGTTAACAGATGTTGTTCTGTCTGCGTGATTAAACGTCAAAAGTTTGTAAAAATGAAGAAAGTTTGAAGATGTTCAAATACATGGAAGAAATCAAAAGATAAAGAGAACTTACAAAAAAAAAATATTAACAAAACAACATTGAAATTCAAAGATCTACAGTAATCAGACGTGGAAATCAGAAAAAAAGTACTTTTTGTAAAGTGTGGCACAGAAACAAAATCGTAATTGTGAATGCTTTGATAAAGGAATCAAAACAGTCATATCAACATATTAAATGACTTCAAAGATCGATGTGTCTGACACACTTTTGACAATATCAAAAATCACTCATTCGAAGATTGCATTATGATAACATATCCAATTACACCACAAAATTTTGTTTTATGATTACTAAAAAAAATGTTATCAATTAAAGAAATTGATACAGTATCAATAAAAAGGAAAAAGTAGGAAAAATATATATTTTATTATAATTATGTGATTTTATTTATAGTAAACACAGGAGCATATTTATCTTATCCCAAAATTACAAAACGATACAAATCTAGGACGATATAAGTACAATGTACACCTATATGGTTAAACTTCAAATTCCTAATTATACATTGTATAAGACAAACTGAATTGAAAGTTCACGGTCTATGTGAGAGGTACAGAATACACAAATTAGCAGCAACGCACGACTACGTATTTTGTAAAACTTAATAAATAAATTGATGAATATATAAATGAAAATTCTTCTGATTTTTTTAAAAATTATTATCACCTTCCCATTCGGTTTGCAATTCATAATGAAACTATTATTCTTTTAAAACGTTACAAATATAATGTGTTCTCTCGATGCTGTGGATATATTTATAAAAGTCGACTGTAACGTTATAATACACAGAGCAATTCACATCAAAGTGTTCATGATATTCGGGGATAATAACAGCACCTGATAGAAATCTACAAAATGATATTTTGCGGATAAATTTCTTTGACCCCATTAGGATACTTTTGTGGTAACGTTTGAGCGTGAATACCGTACTAAACGTCCCAAACTCTACAACAAATAATGATACGAGTACGGGCATCGATACTGTTTTAGATGTGGTAACTTTTGAGCGTGAATACCGTACTAAACGTCCCAAACTCTATAACAAAGAATGATACGAGTACGGGTATCGATACTGTTTTAGATGAAGATTTTCTCTTTTCTGATATATTTTTCAATATACTCATTTGAATGAATTTCTGACTATCATGGTCAGTAATACGTTGACAAAACAAACTAAAGGTAGAAATCTACATCATACATATTCAGTATATGTACACACAGATACATATGCTAGTAAAAAGACATAAGCATTACTTGAGTCTTCTCCTCTTCTTTAGGTCACAGAAGTAACAAATAAGAAAAGNCCCCCCCCCCCACCCTCCCGCCTGTGATATAAGCTTTTACAAGCACGTAAAAATCCAATTGATTAAAAATGCTTCTTATTTTTGTTTCAGTCACAATGGTTATTCTGAACTGTGTCTACATGAAGTACGTGATCAAAGTGCAGTCCCTTCTTGCTAGTACTAAGATCATCGCCCTGGCGATCATCGTTGTGGCCGGGATCATTCAGCTGGCTAAAGGTTAGTGCTTGTTTATCGCCACTACTGGGCTTCCATATTGTCACCATAAGTATGGAGACATAACACTGCCAAATAATGTTAACCATGGCGATCTCTGTTATACCATTACACATCATTCTTGAGCACGCGTACACTATAACAACAAAGAAATTGACCGTTTATCACCACTCAGTTTTGATTTTCGAATTTTTCCATTGTGATCGAAGTATTCGAAGTTTAACAAAATAAGACAATTATTAATCAAACAAGTATAATAAACAAGACAAATAAGCACATGACGTCATCAATAATAAAGTGAGGTAAATAGAAGTAAGACGAGTTTGTGTCAGTAGTATTTAGTATCGAAACATTGTCCTTTTAAATCTAATTAGATCGTTGGAAGTATTTTTCGTCCACAAACGCATAATTAGAACACGCAGTTTATATGGAAACTTCGATTTCTAGAAATATTCAACCGAATTTCCGTGATAAATGAATAGTTTTCATATATCGTCTTACAATTCGGATAGGCGTTATGCTGATGTACATCAATAACGGTTACAACTAAACTTATGAGGTCAATCAATTGTATAGAAACAATGCAAAATTCAAAGATTTGAGATTAAAGACATTTATATGTTTCGCTGTTTTTTCCTTAAAGGTGAGACGGAAAATTTCCAAAATTTATTTGAAGGAACATCCAAGGAGCCTGGAGAATTCGGTCTTGCCATCCTTTACTCTGTCTTCTCATATGGGGGCTGGTAAGTCTCGCGGGATCTACACATTCTAACTCAAAAACACTTGTTCCAATGCTTGTTAGTTTGAAATAATCAAAATTGAAAGATTAAGATATCAATTTAATTTGAATAAGCAAAAGCAAAAATACAAAAAAAACAATTGAACTTCCCCACAAGAGGCGTGTCTGTTTGAGCACATGTTATTGAGGGAATATAAGGGAAACATACCCTGAAGTATACAGAATTACGTATACATTTAGAATATATCACATGTACCCGTCAGTTCTATACTTCATGTTTAAACCTCCATATGTGTTTAAAACATATAATTAACACAAATGTTATTTGTACTAAAGATTAAAAATGCGAGGTTAAGGAAATACTTATGGAAAAAAGTATTACGACAATCGAGAAAACCAAATAAAATAAGCATGGCCATTCCGTTTATTGGGGCATCATCATTGGTACTTAAGATCAAAACAATGAAAATCTATGTCTAAAATAGTCCGAAACAGTAAAAGTAAGATATCACCCGTGGTTATAAAATCAGATTGTAATATTGTAATGAATTACTAGCTTGTAGTAATTAGTAAGTTACATAAAGCAATATAAACTTACCTATGGTAAACTCACTTGTCCTAGTCCATATCTTATCTTTGCCTTTAAGTAACCAACCTGTGATCATTTACAACTGATCGGTATTGATTAATAACTTATCTGAGGCTAAACAAACCCTTACATTTATCTGTGATACTTTATGCTAACCAGTTGAAATTCACAATTTTGCTTTGTCTATAAAAAACTTAGCTTCGATAATTAATTGCATATTGTAGTATTTCATAACATACCTGTCGTTATAAATACATACTGTAACTTACCGGTGGTAATTGCAAAATGTAAATAACTGTGGTAATAAAGTATTATCTTGTAATTAATAACTAAGGTGTTGAGAAAATAAGTTATACATGTTAATTAACAACTTACCTGTATTTGTGGAACCTGTTAACAGGCAGGTGATGACAAGCATGATGGAGGAGGTAAAGCAGCCGGGCAGGTAATTATACCTTACCATAATTAATGCTCAGTTTCATATTTAAATATGGAGCTTTCACGATACAATGACATGTTAGAGGTTAAGGATTTTGGAGATAATGTTTAGCAGGGAGAAAGGGAGTTAGAAGGTGTGTATCATTTATACAGCGTCCTATTCACTTTGATAATTATTATCTAGGGTGCGTTTCATGCGCTACAATACAGATTAAATAAATACACAAAAATATATATATTGTTTATACATATATGATAATCTTTTCAGAATAACACCATGACCAGCTATGAGCAGTAAATGTTTTACTTTAGCAGCTGTAAACACTGTTTAGGTACGAGTGAGGGGTGTTGTGTGTTCGAGTGAGGGGTGTTGTGTGTACGGAAGGGCGTTGGGAAGGAGAATTAAATGACGCAATAGAGGAGAATCTAACGATGATTTAATATAGATCCGTCTTTTTCTATTTCAGAGATTTACCTCGTTCTGTCTACATCACGTTTATAGTCGTCATCATCAAGTACATCATGACCAACGTGGCCTATTTCACACTGCTAAGCCCTTCGGAAGTCCTTGGTTCTCAGGCAGTAGCACTTGTAAGCTATCATATTTTATCAATTTGTTTATAAAACAGTTTTCAAATGGTTGATATTATATATATCTGTCAATATCCAGGATGTGTATTACTCAAATGGAAGTGAATGAGACATTTGTCCCCAACATACGTCATTTGGTATATAAATTACTAAATGTATACTTACATAGTTAAGGTCAGCCCCAATATACAACAACCTCTGGTTATTTCCGCAAAAAATATTACTTTTAAAGAAGGGGAGTTTTTATTACAACATCATAGTCAATTTGCCTTTTTCTCTAAGCTAACTACTTTTTGTAAATCTCATTTTGTATTTAGGACATTGAATGACTTTAGCCGCTATGTCTATACATATGAACCAAAATATAAAAAAAAAAGTATGGAAAAGAAATATAATCACACGGAAAGATGCATTCATACAGAGACATGTATCCTTAAATCTATTATTAGTCCGGCGGTATTATAAGGTATCTGGACGAACAGACACCCCGTTAAGATTTTCGGTAGACACTGACAGCGTGTAATTACCTAACGAGACAGTGAATTACTTTCATTTTGTGAATTTTTGTTTAACAATTGAACCTGTTGACGTGCGCCGGTCACACAACAGTTGTTATTGAGCCATTAATGAAAGAACAATAGACATAAATGAAAATTAAAAAAACATGAAAAAAATTGAATATCATTTTAGTTTTATTAATCAGAATATGTCAAAAATGCTCATGTCTAATGAAATAACAACAATATTAAAAAATAAAAGTCGATATTTACCTACCACTCACAAAGTTATTTCTACGTGGCTCTTTTTTTCTCGCCCGCCTCAGAGTACTACGCCATTTGTCGTTCGTAGTTGTAGGCGAAACGGCAATGAAAACCGACAATGATAGTAATATATGCTTTGAATATCTTACAGGCGTACGGCATTCTATATTTGTTACTTTGATTATATATGTTCGGGGTATTCCGCTTTTGCGATATCCTCTCTTTCTGTGGTACCTGCTGTTTTATTAATAGTAATAGATAAAGAGAATAGGTAATACAATCTGATATACATGACCTTAGTATTATTATCTATTAAAACTTATCTGTGTTACGATATTCCTTGAAATTGCTTAAATCCACGATAATGAGTATATGAGAATAATGTTATATTTGAAAAGTAAACTAATTGATTAAGGAAAGAATGAATGAATGAATATATACGTATTCTCCTTTTTGTGCAGAATACATATAAAATACGGAGAGAACGGTTAAAGAATAAATATATAAAAATATTAATCAAATAAGAATGAATGTAATAGAATGTTAGAAAACTAGAGGTTACAGTATTGTAAATCTCTCCAGCATAAAAACAAATATAATCTGATGATTGAACCGAGTTTGACCAACTTCGGTAGCTAACAGAGACTGACCAGGAAGATATCGTTAGTTTACAAGCGTTCTATGTACTGATTACAGCTGTTTATCCGGCGAGTGTACAGTCCCATTAGTGCCGTTATATCCGCATTGGTGGCTACTACGTCGATCGGGGCTCTCAACGCTTCGATCATGGGGCATTCCAGGTAAGTAACACCACACCTGTACGACTTTACCTGTGTGAGAATGTGGAACGACAACACCACACCTGTAAAACTTTACCTGTGTGATAAGAAGAGGAAGATGTAAACACGTTTATATTCACAATTGATTTTTTATCGAACTCTTCAAATCAACATGTTACATTGCCTTAAGAAAGTGTATAGACCAAGCACTTCAGTCTTTAATACTAGTTATATGTATATATATTATTGCAGTGAGTTCTTGGAAGAATTTCGGAGGTACAAAAATATGTATATATCAAAGTCATAGCAACATAATATCATCAACAATCTCCTCAGAGTGTCTGACTATTGAGTTATATTGTAGGGATGGTCTATGAAATGTTAAAAAAACTTGTGCTCAATCCGTTTACCTTAGGATACCCCAATATGCATAAAGATATATTTAAATAAGACATAAGGATTTATTTATATTCATCATATCTGCAGTAGGATGACATCAGATGTTCCGTAAGTTGGCCTGTGTTTACCACCTATTAGTGTGTACCTGCATGCCTGTCAGTTTTACACCTGGTGATCTGGGAATGCGGAGACCGTACTCACGACAGGTCCGGTTACGTAGCCAACTGGGGCTTTATTGGTCAATAAACAATCAGGATGTTTGTATACCTCGTGTACATCCTATTGGCTGACCAAAGTTTACAACTATCTTTACGATCGACGATGCGTGTTAAAAGAAAAGTGGAGACCGCTCTCAGGCTTCAATTGTTATTAATACTTACACAGTGTAACAATACAAAGACACCAGTTACAGTACCTCACCAGTAGCACTTGGCAACGGAGGTTTTGAACAATATCGCACACACCACGAAACGTCATTTTCATTGGTCTGACATATCCATTAACCGTTTTACCGAATTTTAACTTCAATGGGAATATTATGAACTTTGGTAACATAATGACTAACAGGTATCCACTATACAGTTGTATAAATAATAAATAGGCACGTATATGAATATTGATGAGGTGGGACTGACGCCTTTCCATTGGACACGTGTATGATAAGTTAATGAGGTCTAAACGCACGTTTGAATATCACTGAGATGATGACGAACACATTTTCACTGTACCATGTCTATTTAACATATCTATGATATTGATGATTTATGAATACCAAGTTTCCACTGAAAACTGCACTTAACATATGTATGATATTAGTGAGATTGTGGCTACCTAATTGATTCTGATCAACGATAAAAGTTAATGTTCTGCAATGGGTGTGATAAAAAAATTAATAAGAAATCGACTTAAAGTGTTATTAGGCGAATTATTCTTTTGATAGTGAAGTCGAGTGTGTAATGAATCCTAACTGTTTACTTGTATGAGCTGAGAGTGAAGTCGAGTGTGTAATGAATCCTAACCGTTTACTGGTATGAGAGTCAATACATCTTTGCTTCTTTCCAGGTTACTGTTCGCCGGGTCCCGCGTCGGACACATGCCCGTTATTCTTGGGATGATCAGTCATAAGTACCTAACGCCCTGGCCCTCCATCCTTGTACTGGTAAGTGTTTCCCGATTGTGGTCACACATATTTCATGTGCTTTTTAATTTCTAGTATATATATATATATATACACATGTATTGTTGTTGACGTCATGGATTTATGTGTATGCCTTCTGTGACGTCATAATGACTTTGCATTATTGATGACGTCATACTTTCTTGTGTAAACAACTATGACCTCACAATGCCTGTTTTCAAAATAAAGAGTCTCCTGATGAACGGGGAATCAACCCGAGAAAGGCCTAGAGACGCTATCTCTGTCTTTTGTTCTATTTTTTATATTTAATTCCAACACAAGGACTTCTCAATGTTTTCTTTATATATACATGTATATAGAGATTCTTCAGACTGTTTATTTGACTGTTAAGGATTTTTCTTTATATAATATTTATTCGTTCGTAAGGATCATTTTTCTGATTTATAATATATATATATATATATTTGTATAACCTGTAATGTTTACCGTTATTGTTAAAAAGTTCCCCCCAATAATAATATTAATATTTTATAAAACTGTGATTTTAATAACTATGTTTGACAATCATAAAATAAATATATACACATGTAGTGTATTCACTCTTGTTTGTACTGACCGACCTATCCACTTGTATTAACATCGGTTTCATTCGGTTGATATTATTTGCTGTGTGTTATATAACCTAATATGCACCTCGTTATAAGTTGTTGATTGTATGTTTAATGTACAGCTGACGTGGGGACTAGTGATGCTGTACACAGGGGGTGTGGTAGATATGATGGACTTTATAGGACTTTACTCCACGATTATGGGTATCGCTGTCGTCATTTCCCTCCTGTACCTCAGGTACCGGAAACCGGACGAAAACCGGCCATACCAGGTACGTACCTCAATACCGGCCTCACATCAGCCATACTAGATTTTACTTAAACTCACGCCATACCAGGTACTTACCTGAACATCAGCCATACCGGGTACTTACCTAACATCACCCATACCGGGTACTTACCTAACATCAGCCAAACCGGGTACTTACCTAACATCAGCCATACTAACATCAGCCATACCGGGTACTTACCTAACCTCAACCATACCGGGTACTTACCTTACATCAACCATACCAGGTACTTACCTAACATCAGCCATACCGGGGACTTACCTGAACATCAGCCATACTGGGTACTTACCTACCATCAATCATACCGGGTACTTACCTAACATCAACCATCCCGGGTACTTACCTAACATCAGCCATACTGGGTCCTTACCTAACATCAACCATACCAGGTACTTACCTAAACATCAGCCATACCGGGTACTTACCTAATATCAGCCATACCGGGTACTTACCTAACATCACCCATACCGGGTACTTCCCTAACATCAGCCATACCAGGTACTTACCTAACCATACCGGGTACTTACCTAACATCAACTATACCAGGTACTTACCTGAACATCAGCCATACCGGGGACTTACCTAACATCAACCATACCAGGTACTTACCTAACATCAGCCATACTGGGTCCTTACCTAACATCAACCATACCAGGTACTTACCTAAACATCAGCCATACCGGGTACTTACCTAACCTCAACCATACCGGGTACTTACCTAACATCAAACATACCGGGTACTTACCTAACATCACCCATACCGGGTACTTACCTAACATCAGCCTTCCTGGGTACTTGCCTAACATCAGCCATACCGGGTACTTACCAAACATCAACCATACCGGGTACTTTCCAAACATCGACCATACCGAGTACTTACCTGAACATCAAACATACCGGGTACTTACCTAACATCAACCATAACGGGTACTTACCTAACATCAGCCATACCGGGTCCTTACCTAACATCAGCCATACCGGGTACTTATCTGAACATAAGCAATACTGGGTACTTACCTAACATCAACCATACTGGGTACTTCCCTAACATCAGCCATACCGGGTACTTCCCTAACATCAACCATACCGGGTACTTACCTAACCATCAGCCATACCGGGTACTTACCTAACATCAGCCAAACCGGGTACTTACCTAACATCAGCCATACAGGGTACTTACCTAACATCAGCCATACTGGGAACTTACCTAACATCAACCATACCGGGAACTTACCTAACATCAGCCATACCGGGCACTTACCTAACATCAACCATACCGGGTACTTACCTTACATCAACCATACCAGGTACTTACCTAACATCAGCCATACCGGGTCCTTACCTAACATCAGCCATACCGGGTACTTATCTGAACATCAGCCATACTGGCTACTTACCTAACATCAACCATACCGGGTACTTGCCTAACATCAGCCATACTGGGTACTTACCTAACATCAACCATCCCGGGTACTTTCCTAACATCAGCCATACTGGGTACTTACCTACCATCAATCATACCGGGTACTTACCTAACATCAACCATCCCGGGTACTTACCTAACAACAGCCATACTGGGTACTTACCTAACATCAGCCATACCGGGTCCTTACCTAACATCAACCATACCGGGTACTTACCTTACATCAACCATACCAGGTACTTACCTAACATCAGCCATACCGGGGACTTACCTGAACATCAGCCATACTGGGTACTTACCTACCATCAATCATACCGGGTACTTACCTAACATCAACCATACTGGGTACTTACCTAACATCAGCCATACCGGGGACTTACCTGAACATCAGCCATACTGGGTACTTACCTAACATCAATCATACTGGGTACTTACCTAACATCAACCATACCGGGTACTTTCCAAACATCAACCATACCGAGTACTTACCTGAACATCAAACATACCGGGTACTTACCTAACATCAACCATACCGGGTACTTACCTAACATCAACTATACCAGGTACTTACCTGAACATCAGCCATACCAGGTACTTACCTGAACATCAGCCATACCGGGTACTTACCTAACATCAGCCATACTGGGTACTTACCTAACATCAACCATACCGGGAACTTACCTAACATCAACCATACCGGGTACTTAACTAACATCACCCATACCAGGTACTTACCTAACATCAACCATACCGGGTATTTACCTAACATCAGCCATACCAGGTACTTACCTAACATCAACCATCCCGGGTACTTACCTAACAACAGCCATACTGGGTACTTACCTAACATCAACCATACCGGGTACTTACCTAACAACAGCCATCCTGGGTACTTACCTAACATCAACTATACCAGGTACTTACCTTACATCAACCATACCGGGTACTTACCTGAACATCAGCCATACCAACTATTTACCTTAATGCCTAACATCAACCATCCCGGGTACTCACCTAACATCAGCCATACCGGGTACTTACCTGAACATCAGCCATACCAACTATTTACCTTAATACCTAACATCAACCATCCCGGGTACTTCCCTAACAACAGCCATACTGGGTACTTACCTAACATCAACAATACCAGGTACTTACCTAACATCAGCCATACTGGGTACTTACCTAACATTAACCATACCGGGTACTTACCTTACGACAACCATACCAGGTACTTACCTAACATCAACCATACCGGGTACTTACCTAACATCAACCATACCGGGTTCTTACCTAACATCAACCATACCGGGCACTTACCTAACATCAACCATACCGGTTACTTACCTAACATCAGCCATACCGGGTACTTATCTGAACATCAGCCATACTGGGTACTTACCTAACATTAACCATACCGGGTACTTACCTAACATTAACCATACCGGGTACTTACCTTACGACAACCATATACCGGGTACTTACCTAACATCAACCATACTGGGTACGTACCTAACATCAACCATACCAGGTACTTACCTGAACATCAGCCGTACCAACTATTTACCTTAATACCGGCTAACAAGGTACTTACCTGAACATCAGCCATACCAACTATTGACCCTTACATCATACCAGGTTACACAAAACAGCAATAATTCAAAGTACTTCGAACCATAAAATGTTCAAACCTAAACACCATCTATATGTAACCTTGATCAAAACGCTATAGAAAACCATGCTCACGTTTTTGTTATTATGTTTTATTTTTGCCTGATACATTTCTAACATAGATCATCTTGGCATTATTATGGTGCGAAACACACCGACATCCTTTGTCAGATGGATGTGGGACACACATATGTGATCGCACCTTTAACAATAAGTTATAGATACAGTATGCAAAGAATGAATCACACTGCACAATACAGATTGTACGTCCATCTAAGACTCATTTGCGATAGTTGAAGTCCAAATTTGTCTACACTTCTGTTGAAACAAAAGGGAATTCATGAGGTTAAGTGACCCTCCAGGAAAACGCAAGACAATTACTGTTAGGAAAAGTATTGACTTTATTGTTCGATTGGTCGAAATAAAGGCAAAAGGCATCTTCGTAAATAGAACTTAAAAATACTAACAACTATGACCTATAATAAATTATCAAGAGACGGACAGACGAACCTGACGTATGCACCCATGGGTAATTCCGAAACTATTTACCCTACTATGTCAAGCGGTAATATAATGACAACATACTGCATTGATAATTTTGAAAGGAAACACGAGTTCCTTGAAAAGCTGCTGTGTTCAGTATAGTTCTAACCTTCAGAAAGAAATTAAAGTTAGTAAATGAAGGACATCTGGCTGTTGTTAATTATTTAGTTCCTGTAAGTTCATCTTTTCTTTTCTATTTTCAATGTTTTTTGTTGTATGGTTTCGATTCATGTGTCCATGTTTTGTTGACTGATTGTGGTTTACATATATAACGTCAAAATTTAACACATCGATATCATATCCATGTCAAAAGTGTCCGAATTTTGATTTGACGTGTTTCTTTGTTATTGCTTGACAGACGATGACTTTCGTCCCTCTGGTCATGTTGGTAGTCAACATAGCAGTGCTAGTCCTAGCTATCTACCAGAAACCCCAGAAGATGGGTATAGGGTTGGGTATCCTCTTCGCCGGAATCCCACTCTTCTGGTTCGGTGTTCTCTGGGAGCCCAAGCCAAAGTGTTTCCGGGAGTTTATAGGTAAGACTCTTCATCTATCGAAATTCTGGAAAACATAGTTTAGCGAGGTATTGATTTCCTCGTCAATTTCAGATGTACCCATGAACATGATCCACAAAACAATGTCATTGTGCGTGTAACAATATATTGTTTCTCACGCGTTTTCGATAATGTTTATGGAGGTTTTATGTGTGTAATACAAATGTTGCCGGATGTACAATATTCTTACAGTAAAAACTGAAAGTAATCACAGAAAACTCAAATTAATTGTTTTTTCTTTTGAAATTGATCCTGCCAAGAAATTGAACAAATTTCATCGCATTGATAAGGAAATCATTCCTTTAAAAATAATGCAAATCAACATGACATTTACATTAAAAAGGTAGATGATAATAATAACGCCATATTAAACAGATCAGTATATGCCTAACGACGATAACAATGTATGCCATGCTCTGATACACATTTTCTAACTTTCCCAGGAGGATGGACGGTAGTTGCCCAAAAGATGTTCATGATTGGGAAAACAACATCGTGATCTCATCAATGAGAAAACCTAGTCGTGATATCAATCTTCTTCTGAATGATCCCGAAGATGAGAAAACGAGGAGATAAATCTCATCGTGATCTCATTTACTGGAAAACATCATTGTTATCGCTTAAAGAGGAAACATGAACATGCTCTGGTAGCTCATAAAACCTGATCATGAACCAATCAAGGAGAAAACCTCGTCGCGAACAGGTAAACGATATATCTTCATCGTGATCTCGTCCATGAGGAAGCTTCATTGTAAAGTCGATTCATCAATTTATCATGATCTCTTGATTGGATAATCGCTATCGTTTCTTCTAAGTGGAGGAACAGCATATCCTGTGACGTTATTGTCGTGATAAGTGAGGACAATATCGCGATAAGGTAGGACAATGTCGTGATAAGGGATGACAATGTCGTGATAAGGGATGACAATGTCGTGATAAGGGAGGACAATGTCGTGATACGGGAGGCAATGTCGTGATAAGAGAGGACAATGTCGTGATAAAGGAAGATACTGTCGTGATAAGGGAGGACAATGTCGTTATAAGGGAGGACAATGTCGTTATAAGGGAGGACAATGTCGTTATAAGGGATGACAATGTCGTGATACGGGAGGCAATGTCGTTATAAGGGAGGACAATGTCGTGATAAGGGAGGACAATGTCGTTATAAGGGATGACAATGTCGTTATAAGGGAGGGCAATGTCGTGATAAGGAAGGGCAATGTCGTGAAAGGGAAGGACAATGTCGTGATAGGGAAGGCCAATGTCATGATAAGGAAGGGCAATGTCGTGATAGGGAAGGACAATGTCGTGATACGGGAGGCAATGTCGTTATAAGGGAGGACAATGTCGTGATAAGGAAGGACAATGTCGTGATAGGGAAGGACAATATCTTGATAAGGGAGGACAATGTCGTGAAGATATTAACTGCGATATAGCCTCACGTAACAAATAAGCATATGTCTGTGATAGAAAGAGACGGAAGTCATCTGATACGTGACGTAGCTACGTCGACGGTTCGCATGTTTTCATATTTAACTCGCGACTGCAGACTAATTATAAATCTGTGGTAAACCTTAAGGGTCCCGAGTCTTTGTGTCCTTAATGACATAGATTCTGGGTGAGCCTTTGGGGTCCCGAGTCTATGTGTCCCTGATGACATAGATTCTGTGTAAACGTTTAGGGTCCTGAGTCTTTGTGTCCCTGATGACATAGATTCTGGGTAAACCTTCAGGGTCCTGAGTCTACGTGTCCCTGATGACATAGATTCTGGGTAAACTTTTAGGGTCCCGAGTTTAAAAGTCTCTGATGACATAGATGCTGGGTAAACGTTTAGGGTCCCGAGTCTATGTGTCCCTGATGACAGATATTCTGGGTAAACGTTTAGGGTCCCGAGTCTATGTGTCCCTGATGACATAGATTCTGGGTAAACGTTTAGGGTCCCGAGTCTATGTCTCCATGATGACATAGATTCTGACTTCTTCGAATCCACGAGTTCTGTTTTCGATTCTACATCCTTGGAATATGCTATGAAAAAAATCTTTGTAACAATGCGATTCCTTTAATCGTTGTCGGAGACGTTACACTGGTGTAGTAGTACCAACCGCAAGCCTGTTATCATGATACACCCAAGGGTGTAGATAAGATATAATGGCTGGGAGCCGAGTCCGTGGATTTGGGAGGTGGGATCCTGACTGCCATGTAAGGATGGTTGTCTCTAGTCAGACTAGTGTTATAGAAGGCGCAGTTTGTGCTTGTCGTTGTCAGTTGGCGTGATACCTTACTCTTATGAGGTTATGTACTCCCTTTAGTCTTTAGTACGAAGTAGCCATGCGTAGCGCTGTGCATGTATGACTGTACGTACTGTGAAGTCGGTTGGTCAGCAGACAGTAACGGAAATCGGACAATTTATTTTTACAACAAAGTCAGGATTCTCGACGACTTCGGTCTGGTTAATACTGTACAGACTGTCAGCAGAAAATGCTCCCCCTACACAAGCTTGCATGCTGAAATGTCAAACTCACACCTGTGCTTGAATCTATTTCATTCCTCCACCTGTAACATGTGGGACTTGGGCAAGATTGTATGTCCTGCATTATATCAATAGTCTTGCTCAAGTCCGAGTTACTTTCAGGTGGAAGGGGCAGTCGAACCCAGCGCATGTTTGTTAAACTTCTACGATCAGTAATCTTTATGAATTTACATATTTGCCTTCAAGTTTCTATGTTACTTAATCTGTATTTGATGTTTATTACTGATAAGATTATTTCTGTGACGGACTTGATACACCATATAACTCACTGTGCACAGATATCAAGAATGATAAGAGACATGTATTTCCAGAATGTTACCTCATGTTTAGTTTTTTTCAAATTTTATTCATCGAACATTTTATTACATTTTATGGAACTGCCATTTGTTAATGTTTTTTTAATTGTTAATATCTTAAACTATAGAAAAATCCTCACAGTGATTAAGTTTCAGTCACATATATATATTGTTTATATTGATTTTTTCTGATATTGTTTCCTTATTTTACTAGAATGTCTTTCAATTTATCAAAATGTCTTTCAATTAGTTTTTTATCAACGTGTGTATTTTTTTGCAGTATAAATAACTAGAAACAGCAGCGTACAATAACATATTGTACGCTTTCTAATTCAGAAAATTTAAGTCATATATCTTTTTGTTTTAGTCAGGGTTTAGAAGGCTCGCAAGCAAGCTGTCTTCATATCAAATCGTTATATTAAATTTACGAAAACATAAGGATGTTGATTTACATTGGTGAGCATGGCATTATAACTGAATATTCTCTATAATCAAGGGTGTAATAATATATGTAAATGTATTACACTTTAAATTTAATTATTTGTTATTCAATTTATCACATTTATATGTTTTATGTTATTAACGATGACTTGTTTTCAATTTAAATAAAGTTAATATATCTTCATATATCTAGGGTTGTATTTTATTTTCGTAGATAATAGGAAAAATCATACATTTTTTATATTGTTCGATAGCTAAATACTGATGATACTCTTGGTGGGTTGATAATAGTTTTGACCTTTAAATTCTAATTTAGTTTTACCGAGTGACTTGAAATAGAATAGAGCAAACCTCGTCGCCGGTAATTACAGCTAACAGATATCACAAGGAAAACAGGTAGACTTAGAAATTATAAAGGTAGCAAATAAAAATAGCGATAAATGTGCCTCGTTTGGGCTTATGTCACAGAATCTCCCCTGTTACCAGTCAATAATATTACCCCTTAGACAAGTTTTTTCTTATTTCCGTTGTCGGAAATATCAATCACTTTCAACTTGGCAGGGAGTAAAACTCTAACATTTTTAGCTCGAGGATAGATGTTTAACTAGCGTATCCTAAAACGAATTGTTTTATCACACCCATAAAAAACAGTCATTTGTATTATATGACATACTTTCCTTATGAAAAGGTGGAAGTGATTCTTTTAACTGTGACTTCATTATAACATTCACGTTTAGTGAGTCTTAATCCAAGGTGGGAAGATACATAAATAAACATTAAATAGTATTACCCCTGGGACAGATATTTGTATTTCTGACCAAGGAAGTGGGGAAACTTTCCATTGCCATCAACCATGGCAGAGAGTAAGCTTAAGGATGAGGTTTCTCAGTTTTTCACATAGATAAGGGAATGACATATTTCATGTTACTTACATATTAGTGAGTAGAGCCTGCCTAAAAGGTATTGCAGGTGGAGAACGGGATTATCCTAAAAAGGGAAAACTGCAAATAAATCTGTTTTGGTCGGAAGAATTTTTTCACAAAAAAACAAGGGCACCCGGATAAAGCAGCACAGCAGGGACACATTTCGTTGAACTTTTTACCTTGCCTATCTCTGCTATAGCAGAACATGCCCTAGAGGCTGGCTACGAGAATGATTAGCTTATGATGTTACGAGACTGGGTACAGCATGTCTTCATGCTGACTTTCCCTGGAGAAAAGCTTTCTTTACGGTATAGCTGAAGCCTTCATGCTGACTTTCCCAGGAGAAGAGCTTTCTTTACAGTATAGCTGAAGCCTTCATGCTGACTTTCCCAGGAGAAGAGCTTTTTTTACGGTATAGCTGAAGTCTTCATGCTGACTTTCCCAGCAGAAGAGCTTTCTTTACGGTATGTATAGCTGAAGCCTTCATGCTGACTTTCCCTGGACACTTGAACAGAAGCATACTTGACTGTGACATTGTCAACCGGCGACCGGACTTTCGTCACTTGTGCATATGAGGGAGCAGCCACGTCAGTGCTCTCCACTATCCTCCTAGCCTCGGTAAAGGAGACATTTCGGGTATATTTGACCAGCAATATCTCTCTCGCGATTCCAAGCTGGACAGTCTCGAGACGAAGCAGCATGATTTTCCTCACAGTTGACACAACGCAGGTTTGCAATATCACAGTCGCCTTGGTCTTCATGACCCTCACGACCACAATACTGGCAAACGGTCTTCCGCCTACATCTTTTTTCATGATGCCCGTACTTCTGGCAGTTACGGCATCTTAATAGATAAGGGATGTAGACGGAGACACTGTACCTTTGGTAACCAATCACTACGGCCGAAGGTAGTGATGGGGTAGCAAAGGTCAGTACAAACGTGTCTGTTGAAACTAACTTGTTGTTCTTCTTTGACAAAATACGTCGCACCTCAGAGACTGGGATCTCCTCCTCATGGAAGTACTCCAGTATGCCGGCATCAGCGTCATTGCGCAGTGCAGGGCTGCTGATTACCCCCTTGCTGCTGTTTAGTGAGTGATGTATGTGCTTTCACTATAACACTGATACCTCCAAAACTGGTGGTACCCAGTAGGTTAATCGCCTGTTGTTTGCGAAAAACTTCGATTAGGAGATCGCCAGATCCCAAAGGTTTGATGGACTTTACGTCCCCAGCTATTCCTTTTATACCCTTCCTCAACAGAAGAGGAGACAATGTTGCTGCAGTTTTTTCACTAGTGGTTGACGACATGATGATGAATTGTGGGAATGTGGTAGTTTTTTTCTGTGTTTGTTTTCATTACCCATGTATGTTTATTAAGTAGTTCGCTGTCTGTGTCCCCACCCACCCCGGAGCCCAACGAGGGGACACTCATATTAGCGCGGATATCCAGCGCCACAGTGTCAGGGATACCCAAAGTAGTATATTCGAAAAAGTATACATAACGAGTATATATATTACCCGGTAGAGCATACTCTCGCGATTGACCCTAACCCAACGCCTTCTTGGAAGTATGTAAACCAAGGGCTCGGCGTGACCAGCCGATTGGTGATAGAGAGCCCATACCACCTCTCGACTACCCAGAGTCCGAAGCCAAAGTAGTATGTTGCAGAAAGTCGGATCATGTCTCCCTCCAATCCAAGGTTCATCAGTGATTCCGACCCCTGCTTAACCACCAGGATCTTCTTCCCCCAGGAATACGAGACGCAACCCACGGCAAACAGGTTGGCTCAAATTGGAGCTATTGTAAAAGCCTTCTGCTACGTTGACGCCCAGAGCGCGACAATCACATCCCATCATCATCATCATCATCATCATCATCATCATCATCATCAAAAAATCAAAATGCAACACGCATTAAGTATATTACCATTTTCAACATGAAAAAGTTTACTATCAAAACACGAACATGATACGATTGAATAATTCAACGATTGAGTGATACAAAGTTATAGTTATGAAATCCTACGTTTGTTAGCTTCAATTAATAAGTTTTCTTAACAAATTTAACAGTTCTTTCACATTGTGTGTATTTAACAATTCAATAAGTTTGAATACGGATGTTTTTTTCCCGAAATAGTTTATGATAACTTCACTTCTTCTATCCAGATGACGTGGAAGGTAAATTGAAAATAAAATTCATCTTCTACCTCTTTTAGGTCACAATTACTGCAATATCTGTTATCCCTTGCAAAAGTTTTGTACCTTCCCGTTTTTATTCAAAGATTATTTGCTAACGTACGTACTATTTGTAATTTGTAATCTAGCATGTAGATATGGAGATCATATAACCTGTGACGGCATGCGAGTTGAATGACATTTGCTCCGACTGATCATCTAGGTGTTGGTTTATAATGCGTATCGGACCGATGTCAGTAGGTGCCTGCCTCATCCTTAAATATCCAAACATCAGATCAAATCATTTCTGTTTTATGAATAATAAACAATTTTTTTTCTGGTTTTCCCTCCCAATATCCTATAACAAAAAACGGATATGCTTCTGTCAGAATACAATTTTCAAAAATTAACAATTAAAACCAATATTGAAATATTCTAAGCATCTTGTTATTTGCCTGAGAAAGTCGTCCAAGCTCAAACAAAAACTATTGCATGACACAGAGATTTGTTTAACACACAGTATTTTTTTATTTACAAAATTCCAAATCATTTTTTTACACTCCTTCAACCCCTCATTTTACAGCCATAATATACAATGTACGTGTCAAAGGATGATACATAGTGTTGGTGTTTAAATTAATGTGTTTACATTAAGACTGTACGGCGAATAGCGCTTTACGACTTTGCTCTGCTAAAACTGAATTCGTCATTCAATCTAAACAGAACCGCCAAACAACATAATTGATTACCAAGTGAAATTTTGTTTCTGGTATATACCTAGCTTTCTGATTCTTAATACTTCCACTATTTCTGAAAACCATATTTTCTTTTGCGGTATTGACTGTAAATTTTCACTTATTCGAATACTCATTAAGATTGTTCTCGAGGCTTTGTGAACCTTCGATTGATTCAGAAAATAAAACTAAATCAGCTGCATAAAGAAAAAGAAGTTAAAAAGTCCTCAAAAACGAAATGGGATACGCCATTCTCTATTATATTATTTTCAAATTCATTTACAAACAAAGAAAATAGTAAAGGGGACAAAATATTCCCTTGCATCAATCCTTTGCCACTAATCAAAAGACAATTTATAACCCACTTTTTTAAGATAAAGGTTTCGAAAATGACAGTTTGCAAGTCAAACATACAATTTGTAGCATCTGCATTGCTTATACCTGGATGAAAACCAAACTGCTCGTCTTTTACAATAACATATTTAGTACGTACGTCGAGCAGACATTTATTACGTATGGATGTAAATTATTTGCACGGACAACTAACTAGACTGATACCTCGAAAATTATAAGGATCTGTAAAAGCACACTTTTATGCACAGGTACAATGATTACTGTAGACCAGTTTACTGGGGAAAAAATATTGCTAAATCATACATACAAAAATGTAACAATAACTGTTTGCATTCAATAGACCATCTGGACCTTGCGATTTATTGCGTTTCAGGTTATAGATTGCTTTGTGATGTCTTTTAACGGAAACGGAGGATCTAACTATATCTTTTGTTTCGTAACGACTAAAGTCATTACCAGAATTCGCTAAAAAAAAAAAAAAATCAAATAATTGGACCACGGAAACTTGATGCAGGTTTCTTTTGTTCCTTGCATTTTTTTTTATAGAAACATTTAGCATTGTTTTTTTCTAAAACAACTCCACATGCTATCCTTTTTGCTCAAATATTGCTTCTTCAATTTACATTCCGAAATTTTTACATTGTTTAATACATTAAATACATTAAAGGCAGTTTAATATTTTTTGCATAAAAATTGAACTTCATCATTAAACCAGGGTTTGTTATCCCTAATCGATACATTCAAACATTTAACATTGTCAACATAGGTTTTCTTAGCACACTTATCATGTACAGTGTGACAAGGTTCCACTAAACTAAATCATGTCATTCCTTAGTTGACTTCTTTAACGTGTAAAACCACGCGCCAAGTTCGCTGTCAACTCACCTCCTTTATAAGCCCAGTATACGGTGAACTGAAAGTTGTTGTGAAGGTACCAGTGAAGTTTGCACCGGGGAAATATATCATGTAACGCGAGTATACCCAAAATGGACCACTCTTTAAAGGCAAATATAAATATGTCGTATTTAGCTTCTGGAACACCAACATTTTTACCACAACGGAACAAATGATACCTCAAGCTTTCATGTATGTATTTCTTGGGTATCACCAGTGCGTTTGTCTATTTATAGTTGATTTAGTTGGGTCAGATTTACTTTGTTTGTCTGTTTGTTTGTTTGTTTATGTTTAACGGCCCATCGACGGCTGTGGTCATTTGTTTATTTATTTTATTTTTTAACAAACATGTGAGTAGCGAAGATAAAATCAGATAAAAAGGTTCATTTTAAAAGCATTCGCATTGTATGTGTGAATAATTAATATAAAAAGGGAGTTAAAATAATAAAATAGATAACGAATAGATGATCTATGTGATATATTTAACGTCAAAAAGGGTAAGGTAGGTTAAAAAACATCAGAATCTATAAAATAGATCGATGTCTTTCAATTAGTTAAATAATGCCTTCGAGTCCACGGAGCTGAAAAGAGTTTTCATATCCGTGACTCGAAAGTAGTCAAAAATGTTCCACTGTAAATGGAGTGTCACATGCGTGGCATGAAGGTGGATCTTCTCAATTTAAAAGGTATGAATGAGTAATATATGTGTGCCCAGTACGAAACCGAGCGAGGACAACTTCCTTTCTACGATCTTTCCGACTTGGAATAGTTTCGGTTGTGCTTTAAAAAGTTTGTTGCTGGTCTCGAGAGACCAGCGTTGCTGCCATTCATTTTGAATGGCTGTAAGAATAACTGGTTTAAAATCTGTATATGGTAGTTTGATATTTGTTTGTTGGAGATTCAATGCATTCTTTGCTTCCTTGTCAACAAATTCGTTGCCTTTAATTCCGACATGGCTCGGAATCCATAGTAAAGTTATTTTAGACTTTTTTAAGATACGAGATATTCGAAGAGCAAGATTTTGTATGAGTGTGTTTTTAGGATCTCGTAACTGTAAACTCTGTAGGACAGATAGAGAGTCTGAACAGATGATTGCCTTTTTAATGTGGTATTCATCGATATGGTCGAGGGCCAAACCATTGGCGCATGCTAAGGCAGAAAAGATGGAAGCGCCGTCTGGTAGTCGAACTGAAGTGCAGAATTAGCAGTACAGCAGGCTGCTGCCACTTTCTCACCTTCTATGGAACCATCTGTGTAAAGTTGTGTATGAGAAGGGTAATTCGAAATGCATTCCCGAAAGGAGGATTTGTGTTCTTCGGGCAGAACACTTGATTTCCCTCGCTCATGTAATGTAAAGTTAAAATCAGGTGTTTAAATGGTCCACGGAGGAACATCAGTAATGTTATATTGAGATATGTCAGTCTACTTTATGTTGAGTTATTGCAGGAAATTTGAAATTCGGATACCAGGATTTTTAGGGTTTGATTTTAATTGAGCTGCAAACTGTAATGCAAGAAAAAAAAATCTGTCATAAAGGGATGGTTCATTTGCTTCCAGGTACAGGCTTTTTACAGGTGTTGTTCGAAAAGCTCCGGGGGCTAGACGTAGCCCTTGGCTATGGATTGAGTCTAGCATCTGTAGGTACGAACTGCGCGCCGACCCGTATACCATAGAACCATAATCCAGTTTTGTTCGAATAAATGATCTGTCATGATCGGTCCGCTCCCCAATCAGTATGAGAAAGGACTCGTATACTATTTAACGCCTTGGAACACTTATCCTTCAGATACTTTATATGTGGTATGAAAGAGAGTTTCGAATCAAAAATGAGGCCGAGAAATTTAGTCTGTCCAACAACAGGAATTCTAGTGCCATCAAGGGTTAGATTCGGGTCATTGTGTGCTTTTCGTTTTTGACAGAAATGCATTCACACAGTTTTAGATTTAGAGAATTTGAAGCCGTTTTCGTCTGCCCAATTTTGTCGTTTGTTTAAACTCTGTTGAAGTTGTCGTTCTATCGTGTGCATGTTCTTAGATCTGTAACAGATCAAGAAGTTATCCACAAATAACGACCCTTCTGTTTATTGACCAAGACATTTGACTATATAATTGATTTTAAGACCAAACAGGGTGACTGATAGGATTCCACCCTGTGTGACTCCCATTTTTTGTTAAGACGTTTCAGAAAAAGTTGAACCAACACGGACTTTGAAGTGTCTATCTGATAGGTAATTAGATATAAAATTGGGAAGGTTTCCACGTACGCCAAGGTCGTGAAGATCTTTCATGATGCCATACTGCCATGCGGAATCATAGGCCTTCTCAAGATCAAAGAACACGATCAAGGTGTTCCTTCTTGGCGAAAGCCTCTCTAATGAATGTCTCTAATCTGATGAGATGGTCATTTTTCCTTCTTCTGTTTCTAAAACCACTTTGAAGAGGGGATATTATATCGTTGGCCTCAAGAAACCAAACCAGTCTTGTGTTTATCATTCGTTCTAAAGTTTTACATACACAACTAGTCAGAGAGATGGGACGATAGTTGTTTGGGTCAGTAGCATCCTTTCCCGGTTTTGGGATAGGTATAATTGTTGAGTTCTTCCACGAATCGGAAATCTTTCCGGAAGCGTAAACTTGGTAAACGAGTCCGGTTAGTGCTTTAGACATAGATACGGAATATCATCAGGACCTGAAGCAGAGTCCTGTGATTTTCGAAGCGAATCAACAAGTTCTGGTAGGGTAAATTGCTCATTATAACTTTCTTTGTTTGATGATTTGAAATTGAGCCGTGTCTTTTCTCTTTTTTTCTTTAAAGACTGGAATTTTCGGGAGTGGTTTAAAGGGGATGAGCTTTTAGCTATGTTTTTTGCAAATGCATCAGCAATTCAGACCTAGACGAAAATAAAAAGATTTTATTAATGAGGTGGGAGGATGTTGACTTTTTCTTTTTCCCACTTATTTTCCGAATCATATCCCATAGACGTGTTTGATGATATTTTTGATACATATTCTCTCCAGCTGTTTCTTTTGTCAATTTTGTATGATCGCCGAGCCTTTGCACCCCAAATTTTAAAATCACTGTAGTTTGAAGCAGTTGGGCAATTCAAGTAGCGTCGTAGAGCAGCTGCACGATTACTGAGTGTTTTAAAAGATTCTTCTGATAAAAGGAACTTCGTAGGTTTTGGAGCGGATTTTGGAATTGTTTTTTGGGCAATAGAAGTGGGTGTTTCAGTAAAAGTTTTGGTTGGGTCGTCGAGGTTAGTAACATTTTCTGTTGTTAGTTTTTCAATGCACATGTGTTGGAATTGGACCCAATTTGCTTAGTGCATATTCCATCGCGGTAGAGGATCATCAAGAGGAGTACTAATATTCTTAAGAAAAATTGGGAAGTGGTCACTCCCACCAAGATCATTATTTACCTTCCAGTCATAATCAAGTAGAATGGAAGGATGGCATAATGATAGATAAATGTGGGTAAGAGAGCTTGTAGCAGGGTGTAAATAGGTAGGGGTATTGTTGTTAAAAAGGCACAAGTTGTTTTTATCTATAAATTCCTCAATACGTCTTCCTCTCTCGTCTGTATTGGGAGAGCCCCACAGGCTATTATGACCATTAAAATCACCGAGGATTATGAATGGTGTTGGGGGCTGGGAGACGATGTTATTGAGTTGCTCACAAGTGAAAACAATACTCGGAGGGAGTTAATTGAACAGACGGTTATATGTCTGTGTAATGTTGCACAGACAGCAACAGCCTGTAAATTTGTGTTTAACTTAATCATTCTATGAGCAATATCTTTATGGGCAGCTACCGCTGCGCCACCTGCTGCTCTGCTAACGACAGTTGGAATGTTAGTGTAGAGTGAGAAATTTCTAAGAGAGATTGGGTTTGTGAGCATGATTTCTTGTAGACAAGAAATGGCGGGTCTAAATTCTTTTGATAGATTCTGAAATTCTTCTATATTTGACTTTAATCCGCGGATGTTCCATTGATTAATTGTATTATTTATTTTTTGCTATTTTGTCTGGATTCCGATGGAGTTGAAGCACGAAGCGCAGGAGCATTCGTCTCCATCTCTTCATCGAAATCCAGTAGGACATTGAACCGGTTTGTCGGGTCCTCTGATCCTTTGCCAAAGGTGACATTCAGATCGGGCCCATCAGATTTGCCCCTGGCTATTTCCCCCCCCCCCCCCTAGGTCTGTTGGTTGGTGATGTTGCCTCTTTTTATCAGATGGTCAACGTTTTGATATGCAGTCGTCCTACGTTTGAGTATCAGGTCACCCTAGGATTTGATATTTGGTCGATCTAAGGTTGATTTAAGGTCGCCCTGTACTTTGTTATCAGATCACGGAAGTTTTAATATCAAGTTTCCCTTTAGAACGCCCTATCTTTTCATATTAGTTCGTCCCTTTGGTTTCATATTATTTCACTGGCGGCAATTTATTTGGATATGAGTTGGCCCTTTTTGCAATATCAGATCGTTCTATGTTTTGATATCAGATGGCTCCGACTTGTGGTAACAGGTTGCCACTAATGGTTACAGTTGATACAATGCTAGGGGTCCCTTAGTATAATATCAAGTAGTTTTGAGCTTTATTTGCAGAACGCCTAAAGTTTTATATCGGTTTGACCTAAGCTTTATATCGGTTGGACCTAAGCTTTATATCGGTTGGTCATAAAGCCTTAGTTATGATATAATGCCATCATATCCTCTCCAATGTGAAATATTAGATAACTTTGACGTTTGATGTCAGATAGCTCTGGCTCTTAAGTTATTAAACATGACATCTATAGACTGACGTTCAAAGTTATGTACTATTTAATATATTTTATATTTTGTTTTATTGATGTTATTTCTATTTTATTGGGTTATAAATACCAAGGAAGTTGTTTGGTATGGCTAACAATGGCCTAAATGTCATCTTTTATGATCATACACAATATCCAAACGTGTTTTGTTTAACCGCTGTATCGATTATTGATTATCCAACAGTGATTATTTATATAGTCATTGTTTCTTCGTGAATACTAATTATATTACGCATTCGTATTTATATCTTTATTACTGACCTCTGTATTCAGACGAACTATCGTAATAAAACCTCCTTAATGAGCATAATTAGGAAACGGGTCGGTCTTGAAAGTAAGTGGCTTATTCTAAAAAGAAATCACCTTCCTGTTCTAGGCAAAAATAAAACAACTCTTGAGTGACAGTTTTATTATTAAATGAAAATGATAATTATCAGATAAAAATCATATCATTTTCAAGATGTAATTGTCTATTTAGGGGACGCAATAGCGACACGACAAAGATAAAATAGTTTAAGAATGATATAACAGCAAGTATCTCAAAGAGACGTATTTTATGTTAGCTATCTGTATTATTTAGATTTCGATTATGCACTCTAATAAACTCGATCACTTTATGCTTTTTTAACCTTTGTCCGTTAATAATGTTTCTTCATCTTTCAATTAAAGCATATAAAACATACCATATTTACAGGGGTTTATAATTTATAATTGTTTACAATTACTTTGTTTATTTTAATAACTTGCTCAGTACAAGTGTATTGATGCACTTCAAGCTTTTACAACCAGGGATTTAAATGCCGTGATGTAAGACATACATTGTAGACTGTTAATGATCAGTGTACGGCACTGGAATACGTTAGTTAAATGTCCGTTGTTTATAATGTTTCTGTGACTCTTTGTTAATAAGTGTGTTGTAAGCCATAGAGTGTTGTGTGTGGGTCTCCGGAATGTCCGTCACGTGATTACGTAACATTATAAATGTACGAGTCTTGGCATTACCCCGTCCCTTGATGTGTGTAATTTAATGGTGATATGTGAGGGATATATTAATCAGCCGTGTACCAAGATACCGGATTAACCTTCGTAGCCTTTAGGTATGTACCAATGTTTAGTTAAATGATTGATAATCAGGACGTTTACTTAAGTGGCGATCACCGAGTCATTAATATCCGTTTTTTATCGATTTCAACCGAGTTCAGTGACAATGTTCATCACATGATCGTTTAATAGTATTCCCGCCCCGAGAAGTAAACTTTCTCCATTCCTGTCACGAAAAGTAAACTTTCTCCATTCCTGTCCTGAGAAGTAAACTTTCTCCATTCCCGCCCCGAAAAGTAACCTTTCTCCATTCCTGCCCGGAGCAGTAAACTTTTTCCATTCCCGCCCCGAGAAGTAAACTTTCTCCATAACTGCCCCGAGAAGTAAACTTTCTCCATTCCCGCCCCGAGAAGTAAACTTTCTCCATATCTGCCCCGAGAAGTTAACATTCTCCATTCCTGCCCCGAGAAGTAAACTTTCTCTATTCCTACCCCGCGAAACTCTAAATGGAGTGTCACATGCATGGCATGAAGGTAGATCTTCTCGTTTGAGAATTTACGAATGAGTAGGATATGTGTGCCCAGTACGGAGCCGACGAGCGAGGACAACTTCCTCTCTACGATCTTTCCGACTGGGAATAGATGTTTTAAGTTTCGGTTGTACCTTAAAAAATTTGTTGGTCGTCTCGAGAGACCAGCGTTGCTTCCATTCATTTTGAATGGCTGTACGAATAGTAGGTTTAAAATCTGTGTATGGTAGTTTGATATTTGTTTGTTGGAGATTTAATGCATTCTTTGCTTCCCTGTCAACATTCGTTGCTTTTAATTCCGACATGGCTCGGAATCCATAGTAAAGTTATTTAAGATACGAGATATTCGAACAGCAAGGTTTGTATGAGTGTGTTTATAGGATCTCGTAACTGTTAACTCTGTAGGACAGATACAGAGTCTGAACATATGATTGCCTTTTTAATGCGGTATTCATCGATATGGTCGAGGGCCAAACCAATGGCGCATGCTTAGGCAGAAAAGATGGAGGCGCCGTCTGGTAGTCGAACTGAAGGGCAAGAATTAGCAAAACAGCAGGCTGCTCCTACTTTTTCACCTTCTTTGGAACCACCGGTGTAAAGTTGTGTATGAGAAGGGTAATTCGAAATGCATTCCCGAAAGGAGGATTTGTGTTTTTCGGGAATAACACTTGATTTCCCTCGCTCATGTAATGTAAAGTAAAAATCAGGTGTTTTATCCCTGGTTATAGGGTCTTTGCAACCTGCCAATATATTTCTCATCTCCCTGGGGAGCATACAGCCGGTGCTGCCATATCGGCGCTCACAGCTAGCATTCAACAATTTTAGCACTGCCCAACCACGTACTCATTTACAGCTGAGCAGACTGGAACAAGCGGAGTAAAGTATCTAGCTCAAAGATATAACATAGTGCCGTGCCGTGACTCGAACCCGCAACCCTTCGGTCACGAGCCCAGTGTCCTACCACTAGACTTCCGTGCCTCAAATTCATATTACAAATAATTATGTCATAACACCCCGATCAAATGAAGGCGTAATATAGTACATTAGCTGACCAAGGCATACGCGTGTAATGATGGGTCAAAGCAAACTTATTTCCTGATTACAACTCACTCCAATTACGTACAAGTTTTATATTAAACTAGTAGGTGAACAAACCACGAACAAAATGACTTCGGGAATTAAAAGCGCTGTACAGTTAACTCATTCCATAATCAAGTCCAATATTATTTAACGTATGACAATTGTAGTCAAGGGACAAAAAAACGCCTTACCAACAAGCCATGCTGAATGTCATTACACCTACTTATATAGCAAACACGCCAATAGATTGACTCGGGCTGATTCCACTGGCGATATCATTCTATTGGCGGTAATTAAAGTCGGTGGTTTGAATTATGATTCATGTCTGATATATGACACTATTTAAACGTCGCACTCTAAAGGTACCCCTGTATTCGTTTTAACATGTCTTTGCTGTTCATTATCCATTTCTATACATTATATTTTTATGTATTATATTTATATTTATATATGTTCAGTTTTTAATTTCCACAACCTGAATAAAAAGGTAACTTGTAAATAAGTACAAAAACTATTTGTTCAGTTTTCACTTTCCACAACCTAAGAATGCTTCCAACAGCATATGGTTGAAATATATATATATATATAATAAAAAGTGATTAAATGTTCATGTGAAGGAAGTAAATATAGAAAAAATAAAATTAACCTGAAGAGCCCTGTGAAGGGTGAAAGCAGCTAGTTTTTTAGTCGGTCGTTAAATATATATATATAGTAGATAATAAATAAATAAGTCCTTGCGAAGGAAAATATAGAATAAAAACAAAAATTTCCAGATCGTCCGCTAGGCCTTTCTGCCTTCTAGGGCTTCTTCAGGCGGATTGATGTTTATTTATAACCGTTGGTTACATGACGTCATTAATATTTGTATAGTCAACAATTTTAGTGACGTCATAAATAAACAAGCATAGTGACGTTACAAACAATACCAAGACAAAGAAAACATCTACATACAATACATTGCAAAAATCATTGTGCATTCAGGCTGGGTTTGAGGACTTTTATAAACATATTTTCTTTAATTTCTCTTGCAAGTACATCGTCGCTATTCAGTTTGTAAATAGGTAACACATGAAAATCATCTTTAGAACATCGATGCATATGTTTGCTAACTTTTAAAAATCTTAGTTCATTGTCCTTCATTTGTTGTCTATGTACATTCATTCGTATTCTCAATTCACATCCGGTCTGTCCGATATAAAATTCACCACATTGTTTACATATTAAAGAGTAAATAACATTCTTAGAATTACAGTTAATGTCTGATCTAATTTCTATTTTGGAACCATTTGCAAAAACGTAGTCTTTACATTCAATGATAATCTTACATGTACCACACCTTGGTTTCTTACATTTTTTTACACCAGTGACAACATTTGTGGTATTCATATCAAATTTGGATGTACATAGTAAACGTTTTAAGCTTTTAGGTTGTCTTTTACAGTTTATAATCTTCTTCTTATCAAAAATACACTTCATGTTCTCACTGCTTTTCATAAAATTTACAAAATGTTTAACGACAGGAAACATATTACAATTATTTGGATTGTAAGTAGTAACAAATGGTATGATATCAGCATCTTTGGTGTTAGCTCTTTCTAAATTAACACTGACAGGGCCTTTATCTTTAGCTCTTTGTATGGCGTTTAGTACCACTTCAGCAGGATAACGTTTGCTTTTAAGATAAAGTTTCAAATCGTCCAATCTATCTTCTAATATTTTTTTATCGCTAACAACCGTGACTAATTTCGATGCTAAACCATATGGAATGTTAAGCTTAGTGTGTTTAGCATGATTTGAAAAGAAATCCAAATAATTGTGAGAATCTGTAGGTTTACAATATATATCGCTAACAATATTTTGTCCTTTAATTTCTACAAAAATATCCAAGAAAGGTATTCCTTTTTCACTTAACTCCATTGTGTAATTCAAATCGGGATGCAAGGCATTTAGCATATTGAAAAATTCCAGAAGATTCTCACCTGGAGGCCAAATAATAAAGCAATCATCTAGAAATCTCAAAAAGTTGTCTTTAAAATAATTTGCAAAAGTAACACTAAATGTGTTTTTAACATTTGTATAAAGTTTATCTTCTAAATACCCAAGGACAAGCGTCGCATAGGTAGGGGCCACCTTTGTTCCCATTGCAGTACCTTTACACTGTTGGTAAAAATTACCATTAAAACAAAACGTATTGTTTTCCAATACAATTTTTAATGCTTCAACAATGAATTGTTTATCAAATCTAGAATCTACTTTTCCAGGACATTTATTCAACCAATAGCTAATGGCCTCAATTCCCAAATTATGTGGAATATTTGTATACAAGCTTATTACATCAAAAGTTACAAGTTTACAATCCTCCTTAACTTGATTCGGCAAATGAGACAAAAAATCTATATCATCACGTATAAAACTCTTTACCTCCGTACATAGAGGTTTCAGAAGCAAGTCTAAAAAATGACTTAAACGTTGAGTAACGCTTTCCGGACCACCAACTATAGGTCTGAATTTAAGATCGTTGGGAGATTTTAGGCAAATGTATTCAGCACCTTGCTCTTTGATAGCTTTTGAAATTAATTCACTTTTGTGTATCTTTGGAAGACCATAAAAATAACTTGAGCGATATACAAAGTCTGTAAGATATTCTATTTCCTTATCTTTAAAATTTTCTCTATGCTTTTTCACAAGATTCGTAATATAATTCATAGTCTCTGCATCTGTGTCAGAGGGAATTTCTTTATAGAATTCATTATCTAATAACATTTCTATAATCTTATCATAATAATACTGAGCATCCATAACTACAACCATACCGCCTTTGTCTGCCTCCTTTATCACAATAGACTTATCACTCATTAATTTTTCTAAAGCTTTACGTTGCTTATATGATAAATTATTTTTAATCTTATTCTTACATAATGGATACGTTTTTAGATCTGATATTGATTTCTCTAAAAAATTGTCGGCACATTTTGGCGGATTCCATTTCGACTTATTTTTGACTAATGGTGGGTCATCATTGTCTTGTGTACCACTGTATTTTTCTACTAATCTTAATTTACGACAAAATTGTTGAATATCGTTTTTCAAATCGTCGATATCTGCTTTAGGTGTAGGACAAAATTTTAAACCTTTTTTCAAAATTTCAATCTCTTCAGTGAGTAAATCTTTAGATGACAAATTGATAACTTTAGGTAGCAAATTGAGTTTGCTATCTTTACTCACAGAATGTTTATTTGTTTTTTTCTTTGAGACCCTCAGCCTTCGTCTTTTTTTGCGCCTCGGTCTAAAAAAGACTTCTGTCCGATATAGGTTGTCCCCTTGTACGAAACCGGAAGTGTCGCACTATAGCTCATCCTTCGATCACGAGGTCTTAATATTCTACTTGGCGGCGTTGGTATTTTCTTGCTATAATGTTGAGTCCTGTCCGGTGTGCTCATCCGCTACCTTCCCGTCAATATAGTAGGTGACATGACAGCTTCTGAATAGGTTGTATGTTTAGACTCAACCGTTGCCGATATCTGCTTTTTAGGAAGTGATGTTGTACTTGTAGGTAGTTTAACTGTACATGGTGGCGATCTTATAGGTTTCTCCCTTTCGGTGACGAAGATTTCTTCACCAAAATTGTCTGCAAACTCCGCATACCACTTTTGTTTTGTTAACCATATCTCTGCTGACTTGTTTTCTTGATTATAACACTCGTTATTCCACATGTCAATCAATAAATCCACCACCTTTGGATTTCTTGTTTTCTGTCGAATGTCATTTTCGATGTCAAGATCTAGAGATGAAAACTTTTCCTGGAATCTGCGGGCTTTGTTTTTCATTATCTTGATTTCAGATTCGAAACGTAAAATTGCCGTTTCTCTCCGAATTTTACAATCCGCTTCAGTTTCTCCAGCAATATACCTCGGACGAAACTTTCTGGGAAGAACGGTCTCCGAGTTTCCCAGCCATCCTTCATATATTGCAGTGGTGTTGGCAGTTCTTAAATGGTTCCAAAAAGCCTGTTTCCGTTGGTTTAAGATATTTTTCCAAGTATTGCCCATTGAATTCTTCACCTGTTTTGCTGATTTTTTTACCGACTCCTCATCTTCATCTTCATGAAACACATTTTGTGTTGAAATCTGACAATATTTCTCCTTGTTGACGGATTCATTTGGAGATTGTCGTAATGTCATCAAAATTTCATAAATGTCCTCAACAGCCGAATGCACTAATGATAGCTTTTCAGTTATTTCTTCGATTTTCTTCTCCATCCCGGTCCATCTATATATTGGTCATATATATCAGTTTATATATATATATATATAGTTTATATATATATATAATAAAAAGTGATTAAATGTCCATGTGAAGGAAGTAAATATAGAAAAAATAAAATTAACGACCGACTAAAAAACTAGCTGCTTTCACCCTTCACAGGGCTCTTCAGGTTTGAAGAGCCCTGTGAAGGGTGAAAGCAGCTAGTTTTTTAGTCGGTCGTTAATTTTATTTTTTCTATATATATATATATATATATAATCGTTCTGACCAAATATCCCTTCTTTATCCTCCATCGGCCCTAGAGGGGGCAGCCCATCATTGTATAATGTGAATCCCCCAACTCCTAAGAATATTTCGACAAAATGGTTTAAATGGCCACATTACCCCTTTCTGACCCAACCATTTATACAAGTTTGATTTTTCTATCACCTGATACTGGGCACGGGAAAACACTCCTCTTTTTCACTTTCACGGGACAAAAGAAATATTTATGAGATTGAACACTATTTTCATAAAGTGCATCCATGCACTGACGAGTTAACAAAACACATATTTGTAAAATCACTTAATTAGATTATCGAAGTTCGTGGTTAAATTAATTATTAAAACTCTATGAGATCTGAGTTTGCTTTTAAACCCATCATTTTAGGCCATGCGTTACCTTTATTCTTGCTTTCCATTTTTATTTTTTTCATACTCTGCTAACTCTTAGTAAATCATTTGAGTCATCAAACATAATAAACATTACTGGCAAATTAATATATTGAACTTGACTCTGAACCGTTCACTACCAGTTTTTGTTTTAGGTTCTTCAAAAAGTCTTTTATCCAGTTGAGTGTTTCGCCTTCCAAACCGAAACTCGAAATTTTATGTAGTAGCCTTCTGTGAGACACTTTGTCGAAGGCTTTGCTGTAATCTAGGTACACTACATCAGTTGTCTCCTTTGTCGAGCCCTACCATCCAATCTTCCATGGATTCTGGTAGTTGGGTTGAACATGATCTATTTATAGGGCCTTTGCAACCAGCCAATACATTCCTTAACTCCCTGGGAGCATACAACCGGAGCCGCCATTTCGGCGCTAACAGTTAGCATTCAATAATTCTAGCACTGCCCAACCACGTACTCATTTACAGCTGAGTAGACTGGAACAAGCGGAGTAAAGTATCTTGCTCAAGGATACAACACATTGCCGTGCCGTGGCGCGAACCCGCAACCCTTTGCAACCCTTCGATAGTTGTTATATATGTACCGAAATTACTCAATTCAGCTACGCTTTGTTAACACTTGATCAAAGATGGGCGAGAGTCTTTGAGCGTAGCTGAATTGAGTCATTTCGGTACATATATAACAACTATTGTACATACGTTTCCAGTGTAGCCGAAATCGACAACGATTTTATGGACAACTCGTACACATTTTACACCTGTGTGTGCAAACGCTTCATTGGTCATTTGTCTGATGAAGGTGACAGTGGACATATCGTACTAGTCATCGAAACGTCACATAGAAAAAAAATTTGGTTGTGTAAAAAGAACTTCTCATAATCAGTTGTCTCTTGTTTTCAGTATCAGATCGTCCAAGGTTTTAATATTAGGTGGTTCTGAGTTTTAATAACAGGTTGCCACCAATGTTTGATAGCAGCTGGTCCTTAACGTATGATACGATGCTAGGTTGACCCTTAATTATTTATCAGGGCGCCTTTTTTATAATTAAGTCGTTATGAGTTTTAATATCTGAACGCGTGAAGTTTTGATATCGGGTGGACCTAATATTAATATCGGTTGGCCGTAAACCAAAGTACAAAGTATGATATAATGTCGCCATAAGCTTTCATCACATCCTTTTTCAGGTTAAATATTAGATAACTTTAACGTTTGATGTCGGATAGCCCTGACTTTTGACATAAAGAGACACTAAAAGTATTAACCATGTCATCTAGACTGACGTCAAAAGCCATGTTCTAATTTATAAATTCTTTATTTTGTTTTATTTATATTATTTCTATATCATTTGATAAATAAAACCAGGAAAGTATGTGTGTTTGGCTAACAATGGCCCAAATGTAATCGTTCATGATTATCCACATGTTAGTTCGGGTTACCGCTGTATTGATAATTCAAACACTGATACTTATACTTCAAGAATGCATGTACAGGTAAGTGTTTTCATGGATTATAATATTGAATGCAATTTTGCGCCACTCAAATTATGCATCAAAAAGTCACTTTTCAGACAAAATAAACGATATTTTCGACACACAATTACTGCAAAGGTCATTATTGAAATTGTTCTTGAAATGGGTATACCGGACAACTTTAATATTCTTTTTCATTTTGGGGAAATGTTATGAGCCTATCTCATACTACATTGACACAAGCCTGTATGAAATACCTTATTAATGTTTCTGTAACTATATATTAATAATGTGTTTTAAGCCATTGACTGTTTTGTGTAGCCATTGACTGTTTTGTGTACGTCACTGAAATATCCGTCACGTAATTATGTAACATCATAAATTTGTAAATCTTGTTGCTGTTCCGTCGCTTAGAGTGTGTACTAAAATGGCGAAATATCGGTATCGGGTGTACAGCGAAATCTAACCGCTACGAATATATTTCGTAAAGCTAAATCTAATAAAACATTATGTTACATTTTACTATTGAATGCAAGGGTTTAAAAAACGCCTTACCAACAAGCCATACAGAATGTCATTACACCTACCTATACAGCAAACACGCCTGTACATGTCCAGTAGATTGACTCGGGACGATTTCATTGGCGATAACATATTATTGGCAGTAATTAAAGACGGTGGTGGAAAAATCAACATTCAAACATTGTTTATGATTCATGTCTGATATATTACACATATAAATGGCAATCTCAAGGTATTTCCGTTTATGCATTTACATGTAGCCTTTATGTTTGTGCCAATATTTAACTGATACACTCGGTCAAATATGCAAGTTGAAAAAAGTAGTTTTAGTTAAATATCCGTTAATAATACTTCTGTAACTGTCTATAAATAAATGCGTTGTAAGCCATTGACTTCTTTGTGTACGTCACTGGAATATCCGTCACGTGATTATGTGACATAATACATGTTTATGTCTTGTCGCTGCCCGTCACTGTGTATGTGTTCTATAATGGCGATATGTTAGGGATATATTAACTACCCATGTACCAAGATACCGGAGTCGTCACGTAGCCTGTAGGTATGTACCAGTATTTAATTAATTGACTGATAATTAGGACATTTACTTAAGTATGTATTGCTAGTAAATTACTTCTGGTTTTGTTTTGTTCATCTCAGATCCCTTGGAATATAATAGGGGGGAATAACCAGTCGTGTTCGATAAACATTATACAACTTTCTTCGTCATTTCTACAAATATCGGATTTGATATTCCATTATGAACATAGTTTAATATGTACATGTGAAAATATTATTACCAAAGGTCAAAGTTCAATATAGCTGTAAAAGTCTACTGGGTTTTAACACAAAATAATCTAAATGACGATATTCATATTTATTTTTACTGGTCCTACCTGAACACAAACGCACAGCTACAATATTTACAATGTGCGGTATACAATACTGTTAGTGTGTGAGATGTTTGTCTATTTACATACAAATAAACAGAAAATAGTTTTCGTAGTGTTCACTTGTTGTAATAACATAACGGCCATTCAGCTATATCTTCAGTTATATCAATGATTTCAATTTCAAAAGTATTTTATTGACAATACATATATAATACAAACATATAAGTTAACATTAAAGAAGATATTAGAACAGTATTGACAAAAGAATAAGACAACAGGCTTTGCCTATATCAGTCATCTTCTATTTCCGGTAGCTATGTACAATGCTTAGATATATAACATGTTGTGATTCGTTTTCCTCTCACACTCATGCACACCAACACCCACACCAGCTTATGTCTAATACTCGTTATTTAAGGGATAAAACTTGCCTGAATAATAATAATAATAATAACAATACATGAATATTCATTTGGAATTTATCTACCACGGATAAGTAACGAAACGTTTTGATGATTTAATATAAGAGTCAACATGTATAAGAATAGTTTTATTTAATTGGTCCGATGCATTACTAATACCATATACTAAACAGTGCAGATTTAAATATCCTAATAGATTATAAATAGTGGTAATATGATGCCTAATATTTGAATACAGAGGACATTGAAAGAAAAAAAGTATTAGATCTTCCCTCTGTATACCACATACACAGGAAGCATCATCAATCAGATGGTCTTGTAACTTATCAAAGTTAAGATCACTTTTAAAATTTCTTAGCTGACATAAAATGATGTTAAGTTTCCTCGGAACACAGTTAATAAAAGTTTCTGAGACGGATGTATCAAAGGTTTTTTTAAGTTTCTTTTTAAAAGATGAAATTGAGATGGAGTCTCGTACAGTGCTATCAAGTACATTCCATTTTACCATTGTATAAGGGAAGAAGCTATTCATATAAGTAGTAGTTCTTGTCTGTGGTATATTAAATAATCTGTTATTTCTGAAGGTATAGTTATTATTTACATTTAGAAATGGTTGAATGATATTATCGAGATAAGTTGGAGGGTAATTATTAAGAATCTTATACATTAATGTTAGTTTATGATTTTGTCTTCGTGTGTGTAATGTTTCAAGTTGTGTTTCAGTATACAGAATGTGATGAGATGTACCTCGTCTGAGGCCAGTAATTAAACGCATAGCTTCTTGTTGAACTGATTCTAAAAGATCTGATTCAGATTTGGTACAATTATCCCATACTATATCAGAATATTCTAACACTGGTCTTATATAAGAGACATATAATGTTTTTAATGTATTCCTATCAACTGTAGTTTTTAAAATTCTAAGAATACTTAGTCTAGAGTTCGCTTTTTTATAAATATTTGAAATGTGATCTGACCATGTTTCTTTACTGTTGAATGTTAGTCCTAAGTGAGTATGGTGTTCATGTTGTGCAATCGGAGTATTGTTAAATAGCAGTTGAGGATGATTGTTAATGTGTCTACGAGAGAAGTTAATAGCTACAGTCTTATTAGGATCTGCAATCGCTTTGACCATTCAGAGATTGAGTCAAGATCATCATTAAGCATGTTAGTAGGTGTTGTAAGGTCATTGTTATTATTTACTATTACATAGAGAGAGGTATCATCTGCAAATAGTTTTATATGGGAAGTTACATTATTAGTAATATCATTAATAAAAAGAAGAAAGAAGAAGGGACCAAGGACAGATCCTTGAGGAACCCCTGAAGAAATAGGTTTGGTACTAGATTGATAACCTTCAAAGATAACCCTTTGTTTTCTGTCAGATAAGTAAGCTTTAAACCAATTGTATAATGTTACCTTTAATACCATATGTTTTTAGTTTATATGATAGGCCCAAATGCCATACTCGATCAAATGCTTTACTTATGTCACAGAAAACAAAACGCAAATCTTTACCTAGGTCTAAATTACTACTTATAGTGTTATAGATATCAGCTAGTTGATTAGTAGTGGAGTCTTTGGGTTGAAATCCTGACAGATGTACACTTAACATATTGTGACTTGAAATATAATTAAACGTATATTTAAAAATATTCTTTTCTAACATTTTGATAAAAATAGATGTAATAGCAATAGGTCTATAATTATTGAGATCACTGATATCTCCTTTACCTTTATAGAGAGCAGTAACATTAGCCGTTTTTAGTACATCAGGTATTACTCCAATAGATAAAGTTCTATTAAATAATAGTTTGAGTGGGTATACT